>NW_021354448.1:0-1460 GCF_001605985.2 Dendrobium catenatum | reverse complement strand
TAAAGGAATCTTTGCACTAATTGCTAAAATTAACTCTGCCCAGGTCATCCTCTCTCTAACTATGAATCTTGATTGATCTCTCCACAAATTAGATATTAATAATGCATTTTTAAATAGAGATCTAGATATATGCGTGCGTGTGCACGCGCTTGTGTGTGCTAGCGCGGCCATGTAACGTGTGTGCGTGCGTGGGTGCGTGCGCGGGGGTGTGTTCCTTCTAGATTCAAGACTACGGAACTACCAAAGGTAAAGTTTGTTAACTTGAAAATTTCTCATAAGGCATAAGACAATCTCCATGAGCCTGGTTCGTGAAAATCTATTTTAAAAAAGAAAACATATAAATGGGCAAACAAATGAAATGATAAATTATTAATATGTAAACAGATAAATATAAGTTAACAAAGTTGGTCAAAATGATTTATGTAGAATAGATTTATACACATACAACACTCACCAAGAGTGAATAAAAAGAGCTAGGAAAGATTCATAAAGTTAAACTCAAATAAAAAGGATAAGGTTGATGATGATGACATCAACAGAATACCAAAAAATCCATCAAAAAATAAAATTACAGAAAATGAATGCATATTTAAAAAAAATTAAGTGCCTCGAGCATTCCCAAGTTTGTTTTGACGTGTACAATCTCTATTTTTCGCTCGGGCACAGTGCAAACGTGTATAAATGACTAATTAAATTCATAAGCAAAAAACCAAGTGTGTCATAATCTCGATCCTACCCTACATATTAATAAAATATATTTTAGTAAGCCAAATGAGAGTTAAACATATTAGATTAACAAAAGATGCGGCTTAAGCAAATACAAAGAGTTCAAGCGAAAAAGGCCTATGCAAAAAAAAGGGCCGTAAATCATAAAAAAGGAATATATATTTATGTTTTCAATCATGAAAAAAATAGAATAAAACAATAAGATCCCTAATAGAAATTATTTTCCAACTCAATTTGTGCTCTCTTGCTAGAAACAAAAAAACTAAGGATTCAAGGAACATAAAAATATTTAAATTATGCTGGTAAGCGGCTGTAAAACTCATCACCACCTTTTCATAATTGCTCGTACATACATGCATAAGATAAAAAAATATTATATCCTACATCCAGATCTTTGAATGGTTAAGATCTAAAGCAGCTCGATCATCCTCTTTTGACAATTCTCAATGTCATATTTAATTAGTTGAAACCTATTTTAAATCTCAATAATGCAAATATGTTATTAAATAGTATAAGATGAATGAAGATAAAATCATAAAAACTCTCCCTCCCTCCCTCCTTCCTTGCTAGATAAAAGAGCTCTTTCCTGCTTTCACCCAGTTTTCTATTACTGTAAGATCAAGATGAAGGTTTATTTCTATTTGGAATTGTTGATATGGTTTAGTTGACTGCCATACGGCTTCCTATGTTAATCGCCATTTCATTTTTGATCTATGGTACATGTTAGCACAATA
>NW_021354447.1:0-369 GCF_001605985.2 Dendrobium catenatum | reverse complement strand
GCCGCCCGAGCAATGTTGGCAGAATACTCACTTCCTGGATATTTTTGGGCTGAGGCGGTTAGCACTGCATGTTATGTTCTGAATAGGGTGAATGTGAGATCAAATTTAAATAAAACACCCTATGAGTTGCTAAAAGATAGAACACCTAACTTGTCACATTTGCATATTTTTGGTTGCAAGGTGTTCATACATAACAATGAAAAATCTGCCGTAGGAAAATTTGATCCAAAATCAAACGAAGGGTTCGCTTCCTACACTTGGAGAGTATGAATAGCCGAAGGGTTCGCTGCCTACAATAGGAGAGTGTGAATAGCCGAAGGGTTCTCTTCCTGCACTTGGAAAGTGTGAACAGCCGAAGGGTTCTCTGCC
>NW_021354446.1:0-626 GCF_001605985.2 Dendrobium catenatum | reverse complement strand
ATATTAATTGATAAGTGAAATACAAAATAAGAAAACAACATCACAATTGCAATAAAAATATTGAAATTAATGTAGTCTAAATAAGAGACATGAAATTGACAATCTTAATAATATCAAGTTATAAACACAACTTAAATTTAGAAAAAATAGATTTTCAAATGAATTCCATTTTATGTTGCAATTCAAAGTATAGCACTTGTAAGATCAAAAATTTAAGGGTTTTTCATATAGGCTAACGAATATTTCAAACACAGAACACAAACACTTAAACATCCAAAAAATCTAAAGCAATAAGAGAATAGAAAAATACTACACAAAATACAAGTACACAAACTTTAAAAATCTTCATATCATATTCCAAATGTCTCACAATAAGAAGCATGGAATCCGATGTGAAAACATTTCAAAATCATACAGAACACAAAAAATAAAAATAGAAAAACACTCAAAAAAAAATAAAAAAAATAAAAATACAGCAAATAAAAAACATGCACAAAAAAAAACCACATAAATAAAGGGTTTAAACATCATTTTACTCTTGGTCTGATGATTCAGAAGCTAGATATGCCCAAGAGATTTTTTGTTTTTTTATTATTTTCCTATTTTATAATTTGCTTAGCTTTGCC
>NW_021354445.1:0-479 GCF_001605985.2 Dendrobium catenatum | reverse complement strand
TATGAATTTTTTCCATTCTAGAGTATCCAAAATGCCAAAGAGTTCATTCCTATTTCTTCACTCCGTAATTTGTCCCACTACCTTACGAAAATAAATAAATATATAAAGCCCAAAAAATAGGTTGTGTCTAATTATCAAGAATTTATAATTAAGAGAGTATATCTATGATGTCATAAGATCTAATATGAAAGAAATATCAAATTTACTCTCTTAATTAATCTACATGGGCCTTTCATAATTCAATAGTATAAATAAATTCACTGAAAGTATCTTTATATCTTATACATCAAGTAATGTACATTAATAACAATTCTATATTCATTTTCCTAAAATAAATGTACAATAATGAAGGATTCATTTTATATCAACAATCTATCATTTAACATTCTTACTTAAAAAAAAAATCCAAAATATAAATACAAAACTAAACCTTAAAATCTTATTCAGCCTCACTCCATTGGGCCTTGACTTCTTCTTGA
>NW_021354444.1:0-427 GCF_001605985.2 Dendrobium catenatum | reverse complement strand
AAATGGAGATCGCCGGCACAACCGGCATCAGCAGCAGTCCCCAAAGCTCCCGGCTCCCTTGCCTGCGAGACACACAACCTGAAGGCGCAGAGCGACGTCGCCGCCGCGACGGCGCTGCCGGAGAGAATAAGTGTCTTGAAGGCGCCGCCACGACCGGGATCTTCGCTCCGGCGAAAGATCGATGGTTTCGGGGCTGGGGATTTCGTCGGCGTCGGACATGATGAGGAGATCGTCGTCGGTGATGCCGGAGAGAAAGATGAGGGAATTCATGGCAGAGCGTTGATTGGATTCACACACGTGTGGGTCCGCACCGGCTGCTCCTTCGTCGCCTCCACTGGCTGCTCCTTCGTCCCCTCCAGAAACGACAAATTCAAAACTAGTGACGGCAGCGACAAAGTCTCCTGCACCGCCTACGGCTCCCCCCCCC
>NW_021354443.1:0-688 GCF_001605985.2 Dendrobium catenatum | reverse complement strand
GCAGATCTTTGATTATAAGACCCCAAACTTCGGGAATATAGTCCCAAATTTCTAATAAAATACTTAACGCTAATTAAAGCTTCATTTCAATCCTAAAACATAAAGTCCAACACTTAGATTAAGTTGGGACACTTCCGGATGGTTCTGGAATCTCAAAGTGTCCCCTACCTCTCCTCCTTTAACTCCATTAATAACTGCTAAATTTTGATCCATTCTCTTTTGAGTTTCTAAAATTCGTCTCTTTTTTTGATATCACTTCTAGAAAATCTAACAAAATTCTGCCACCATTTTAATCTGGAGTTTTCGTAGGAGATTTTATCTCCCTACAATGTAATTAACTATGAGGGCTTGCGCTCGTAGGAGATTTGGAACCCCACACACCTGATTTTAAAAAAAATTAATTTCTAAAACTTTATTAGATTTCTTTGGGAAAAGTTGAATAATGATCATCATAGTTGCATTAGAAGAATTATCGTAGAAGGGTGTCATTTCCCTTTGGGGAGATACATCCTTCTTCGATAAGGCTTTGGGTGTGAATGCGACGATCATGTTTCTTGAATATTGTAATTGGGTATTTAGTTGAACTATACTTTGTTCCCTCGGGGCCATATAAAGTTTTCCTTAGAACCCGATCATAGTATTTAAGATGACTTTACATAATTCTAAGTCTGAACACCGTTATGAAAGT
>NW_021354442.1:0-243 GCF_001605985.2 Dendrobium catenatum | reverse complement strand
TTTCAAGTGGTATCAGAGCAAGTTTTCATAAAATAAGGTTTTAAAAGCTTTTGAATTTTAATCCATGGCTAATTGTTCTATTACGGAAGGTTATTCAATCACTAGACCTCCTTTATTTGAAAACATGTCATTTGATTTTTGGAAAACTCATATGTCTATTTTGTTACAATCGATTAATTTTTACATGTGGCATATGATTTTAACTTGTTATTCATCACTGTCACGTATTGTTAATGGAGTTAA
>NW_021354441.1:0-276 GCF_001605985.2 Dendrobium catenatum | reverse complement strand
ATGGCTAGAGGTGAGCTTGATTCCTAATTTGAGGATCGTTCTTATTACTTTAGAGAATTTCTTGAGAGTGATAGTGAAAAATAGATTCAATGCACAAGTGAGAATAATAAGTTAGTCATAATTTTATTATACAAAGTTAGTCATAATTTTATTGTACTCTTTGAAGTAATGTAGATAGAAAGATATAAAGATTTTTTTTGTTCATTTGATCATTTAATTCATACCTGAGTGGCAATGTCTATTAGCTTTTGTATACTAACCTTATGCTTGTTGAGC
>NW_021354440.1:0-226 GCF_001605985.2 Dendrobium catenatum | reverse complement strand
TTTAATGAAAATTAAGCATAATTATCCCTAATTTTTCGCCAAAAAAAAATCTTCCTCCTCTTCTCATTCTTTCTCTTACCCCCCTCATATATCTGGTCCCTTTTTTAACTATATTAATATCGATATTTAGTACCACATCGTTAATTTCAAAAATTTCAGCTAGTTTATTACGAGATGCAGAGCCCCGCTTAACGAACTTTTATTACATCCAGTGAACGTACGCTCC
>NW_021354439.1:0-291 GCF_001605985.2 Dendrobium catenatum | reverse complement strand
GTGCTAACACTGGAGCTGAAGTCAAACAATCCTTCAAGTTCTGAAAACTAGCTTCACACTCCGGTGTCCAAACAAAAGCTACTGACTTCTACGTCAGTCTTGTCAGAGGAGTCGAAATATGTGAAAATCCTTTCACAAATTTCCTATAATATCCGGCCATTCCCAAGAAACTACGTACCTCAAATACCGTAGTCGGCCTTGGCCAATCAGCAACTGCCTGAATCTTCTGGGGATCGACAGAAATACCTTCTCCGCTCACCACATGCCCCAGAAAAGAAATGCTCTTCAGCC
>NW_021354438.1:0-216 GCF_001605985.2 Dendrobium catenatum | reverse complement strand
ATCTCCTGATGAGAAAACTTTAGCAACTCTTTTGTAGGCTCCAAATTTCGCTTTTGAAGTTCAGCAGCATCAATCCACGTGCAATCAATTAATGACCGATTACTCCATTTGACCAAAAATTTCTGGTGTTCTCCATGCCTTGTCTTTGTTGTTTTTATATCAACAATTTCTACAATCATATCATCTTGGTTCAACGAAGGAGTGGAAAGTGGCAAT
>NW_021354437.1:0-226 GCF_001605985.2 Dendrobium catenatum | reverse complement strand
CACTAGTTAATGTAATCGAGCAAAGTGCTCTGACATATAACCTCAGATAGGTCTTACATCATTGGTTTATTCTCTCAACCTCTTTCACACAGGTTAACGTCATCAAGTAGGGCTTTGACATACAACCTTGGATAGGTCTTACATCCTTGTCAGATTCTTTTGACCTCTTCTATATAGGTTAACATCATTGAGCAGGGCTTTGACATATAAACTCGGATAAGTTATA
>NW_021354436.1:0-846 GCF_001605985.2 Dendrobium catenatum | reverse complement strand
TCAGTGTTGTAAAACACTACGGCTGGGGACTTCTACTCCAACAACAACATCATCATCAAGCCTTTATCCAACTACATGGGCTCAATCACATGAATATTTTTTCTCCATTGTGTTATGTTAAGAGTCAAATTTTAAATTTAATTTAATTAAAAAATGTCATTTTTGATATTTTGTAAAGTCTTTTCAGGTCTACCTCTACCTTTCTTAACATAGACCAAATCTAATACATCCACTCTCCTGTCCGGGTCATCAGAAGACCAACATTTTTATATGACCAAACCATCTAAGGTGGCTCTCTCTAACCCTATCTGCCACTAAAGCTACTCCAACTTTTTCATGCATATACTTGTTTCAAATATTGTCTCTAAGAGTGAACCCACTGATCTACCAAAACATCCTCATCTCTGCAACAGTTAACTTAATTTTATGTATGTCTTTTAACATTCTAGGACGCCATAATAAAGCATTGCAAGTCTTATCATCATCTTATAAAATTTTCCCTTAAGTTTAAGGGTGCACCTTTCTATCACACAACAGGTCTGATCCGTTTATCCACTTCAACCATCCAAGTTTAATCCTACTAATAATATCCCCATCTATTTCACCATCAGTTTGAACAATATAACCGAGCTATTTAAAGTGTGTACTTTTATTAATGACTTGATTACCCAAATCGCAGTCCCCCACTAGATCTATTACTACTAAAATTACATTTCATATATTCAATTTTAAATCTACTCAAACAAAAACCTTTAGATTCCAAAGTTGACCACTACGGGAAAACACGCGAATACCGGCGGAGTTTCCTACGGATTTTTTTAGACGGTAATAAACGGCGTACTCACC
>NW_021354435.1:0-227 GCF_001605985.2 Dendrobium catenatum | reverse complement strand
TCCTAGCAAACCATCTAAAGTGTGTGAGGTAGGTCGTATGGTTTTGATATGTCCTAAGTAGGATCATTAGATTGAAGTTGTTTAAGGTTCATTTGGTTGACACACGAAACATAGACCGAAGGAATCTTTCTTTAGGCTTAAGGGAATTTAGTTAGAATTTAAATATTAATGCTTTGAATGACTCTTAAAGTTAATTATTAATTATTTGTTGGAAACCACCTTTGTTT
>NW_021354434.1:0-584 GCF_001605985.2 Dendrobium catenatum | reverse complement strand
TAGCAGTTTTTTGCATTATATTTTTTTTTTAATTTGTGCTACCCTTTAGCAGCGGTTTTAACACGTGCTAAAAGCGCTGCTATATCCTTCATACAGCAGCACTCATGAAATCACTGCTATAGCCTTTGCAGCGAACGCAAATACAGCGGATTTGCAGCGGTTTTTAAACCGCTGCAAATAAATTAGTAGGTGTTTAAACTGCTGCCGTAGGTCATAAAAAGTGCTGCGAAAATTTATTTTTTTAGTAGTGAGTGTTCTAAATTAAGAATTCGACAGGAGCCACTTGAGATGCACATACCACTTCATATTTTATTCACTCGGGGAGTACTACTAAAATGTATCAACATGTCCATGAGCTTTTCTAGTGGCCTAGAATGAAGAAGTACATGACAAATTTCGTAACGAGTGTTTCAACCATCAAATGGTTAAGTATAAACATCACAAACCAATCGGAGTGTTACAACCTCTTTCTAATTCAAAGTAAAAAATGAGACAAGATTGCAACAAATTTTGTAGTTAGCTTATCTAGGAATATGCAAGGTTATGATACAATTATGGAAATGATTAATAGAGCCACAAAGGCA
>NW_021354433.1:0-333 GCF_001605985.2 Dendrobium catenatum | reverse complement strand
CCTTCAATACTTGTCTATAACCAGCCCCGACATTTCCTTCGCCACCAACAGAATCTACCAACACATGCAGCACCCCGGCCCACCGTCCAAGACTATCAAGCACTCAAGAGACTGCTTCACTACGTCAAGGGCACCATCTCTTTCGGTCTTCCTATTACAATGGGTGATTTATAACTTAAGACCTACACCGATGCGGACCGGGCATCGGATAGCACGGACCAAAAATCCATCTCTGGTTTCTACACCTTTCTAGGTCCCAACCTCATTTCTTGGACAATAAAGAAACAGGTCACGGTTGCCAAATCATCCACGGAAGCAAAATATCGATCTCTA
>NW_021354432.1:0-1434 GCF_001605985.2 Dendrobium catenatum | reverse complement strand
AGAGAATTGTTTTGTTCGCTCTGAGTTCCCTGTTTCCGCCTATAGGCGAGGTGTCACATTAACTATAAAGGCATTGTACATGCTCCTAGGTGGTATATGTATTCTTTGCAAGCTAATTGATATTACCTGTAGGCAGGTTATTGTATTCTCTACAATTTTGCTAATACTGCCTGTAGGCACATTGTTTTGCATATTGAAATTCTTGTTCACTATGAGTCCTTTGCTCATGCCCATAGGCGGGCTATATTAATTGCAATCTCTTTATACACTACGTAGGCGAATTGTCATATTCATTACATGCTGATTGTTGTCACCCTTAGGCAGACTTTTGTGCAAATCACAAATCCCTTGCTCATGAGCAAACTATTATTTTCATTATGAGTCCCTTGCTAAAGCTCATTGGCAAGCTGCCATATACATTATAGGTTCCCTACATATTCATTTATATTTAATTTGCATCAAGTTATATCTTTATGTTGCAAATTTTTATTTACTTGCATTTTCATTTTTCATTATGCAGGTCATTTAAATTTCTAAGTCCAATAATAATTCATGCAAAATTTTGACAGCCTCCTCGTATATCCCCCATGTAGTGGGAATTTTGGGAGACTGAGCCTATTACATTACAAAAAGCATGTATGGCTGATGTCGGGCGACACCACGATTGATATCTTCAATCCCACCACATTATGAAAAGCGTGTATAGTCCTTTGAGGTACATGCACTTAAGCTTGTAAATTTCTCCGCGGGCATAAAAGCGCGTATGAGTACTCAGGAGTTTCGCTGCTACACTACGAAAAACATGCACAGGGCTTACCCACTTCGTCGCTAACGTCATCTTCGAACTTCCTCCCTCCGCGCCATGAAAAGCCCATACAGGGGGTTGCATGTTACGCCATAAATGTCGATAACGGGATTTGAGTTTTTGAGTTTAGCAAGCATTATACCTTTACATGTGCGAGGCGACGAGCCAGAGTCGAGGAAATTGACGAGGGCTCAAAACAAAAATCTCTCTCTTCCCCCTTTTTAATCTTTTTTCATTTTTTTTTTGCTCTCTCTTTTTTTTGTCAACTATTAATAATATTAATAATAATAATAATTTTTTAAAATGAGGTGGCTGTAGAGAGAATAGGGAGTTGGAGAGGGAAGGAAGAGAGCGAACTCTCTGTTTAGTGAGGGTATAAGTGACTGGGTTCTATGAGAGTGCAGGTGAGGAAGAAACGGGTTGGGCAGGTGGGAAGAAACGGGTTGGTTGCTTTGTTTGTATGACATTTGTAGGAGGGGTTATTGGGAGGTGCTGGTTTGTATTTGTAGAAGTTTAGGGTTTGCGGCCTACAGAGTTGGAGTTGAGGCTTGTTGGTGTCGTGTGGTAGTGGAGAAGAGCAGCAGGCTGTGAGATTTCAAATAAGGAGAGGAGTTTGCGGCTTGTATGTG
>NW_021354431.1:0-305 GCF_001605985.2 Dendrobium catenatum | reverse complement strand
TTGCCCTTTTCTTTCGTAGGAAGAATTCTTAAATTAAGGCATTCATTTTTCATATGTCCAGGCTTCCTGCATCGAAAGCTTAAATAGAAGCTCTCAAAACAAGCTCATTAATGCAAGTTGCCGCCATTATCTTCCAGGATGATAGGCATATCGTCCTGGCCGATTACCTCAAATATGAGGAAAATCATCCTGAATATCGCCTTGAAATGAAGCTGGACGATGTCTAATTATTTCGGACGATCTTGCAATCAGCCCGGACGAAATCCCTATTAATTTCTTTCCAAAACTGCTTGAGAAATTTTGGA
>NW_021354430.1:0-237 GCF_001605985.2 Dendrobium catenatum | reverse complement strand
TCTCCGAAAAAATAAAAATAAAATTATTTATTATATTATTCTTTAGAAAATTTATCCCTCTTCATGTATTTTTCAATTTTTACAAGAGTTTTTACGCAATTGCCACCCCTAAAAGTTTTAAAATGATATGATCTTTAGGCAACTGCCCCAACATAATTAAACACATTGTGCATATGTGTTATTATTAGGAAATGATGAATCAAATATAAAGAGGAATAGTAAAGAGAATCCAAAAAT
>NW_021354429.1:0-208 GCF_001605985.2 Dendrobium catenatum | reverse complement strand
GGTTCAAGTCGGGGTTTCGTGTCATGTCAAATATTGACACCCCTAATATCACTCATTTGTTGTGAACCAAGTGATGTGATGTATTCTGATTCATCTCTGAACGATCTAGTATCCGCACATAATAATTTCTCCTATGAGGAAGCACTCATCCTGATATTCTATCAATTTATTACTAGTAGAATGGCAGACTTACAGAATCCATGCATTA
>NW_021354428.1:0-203 GCF_001605985.2 Dendrobium catenatum | reverse complement strand
CTCAAATTTTTCTCAATCTCTTTAGATTTTTTAAGATAAGAATTAAGAGATGTGTGTGAATCTTTCAATGCATTATGTTCATTAATTAATTCCAAATATTTCTTGTTTATGTCATCAAATTCATCAAGAAGAGCCATGTGATTTGAATCAATCGTTCTATGATCTTTGATAATAACTTCATGCTCTCTTTGTAAATTTAAAAG
>NW_021354427.1:0-444 GCF_001605985.2 Dendrobium catenatum | reverse complement strand
AGTTTGAAAGTTCTTTTCCTAGTGCATGCAGTGAAGCGTACGTATCAGGAACGAAGAAAATGCGGATATAGTCGAATGGTAAAATTTCTCTTTGCCAAGGAGAAGATGCGGGTTCAATTCCCGCTATCCGCCCATGGGAGGATCAAGCTTTGTTGTTATTTTGCCCCTCTTTAAAGCACTTCCGTGACACCATGTTGTATGGTAGGGATACCATTAGCTTAGAGGATGTTCAAAATTCACTTCTTTCATGATATCCGACACCCGTGGAGACTCTTTCATTTCATAGAAGTTCCAAATCAGAAGCATAAGATAGTCTGATCGCTGAAGAAGTCCCAGGTCCATTTTTTCACTTCCATTTCAATGAATCAATGTAACTGGTCCTTCTGTGGATCAGCATATCGCTTCACTTCTCTGCGAGGAGGACGAGTTGCTGAGTACATCTTG
>NW_021354426.1:0-206 GCF_001605985.2 Dendrobium catenatum | reverse complement strand
GGGTGGAGGAAGCCCGACGTGAGAAACCCTCTTCCTCAAAGAGGAAATAGGATAGGAGACTCAAGTACGAGCAGCCTCTACTGGGACAATCGGAAGAGAAACTGCTGGTTGCCGGCGCTGAGGGGACGGGGCCATACGAATAACTGGAGCAACAGGCACTGGCCGCTTGACTACTAGATGAAATGGGTGAACGGGGAGTGGCCTAG
>NW_021354425.1:0-213 GCF_001605985.2 Dendrobium catenatum | reverse complement strand
TCTAAGAGCCTCTTATAGACTCAATTTTTTTTTTTTTGACCTTTGAACTTTATTGGAACCATCTTTATAAACCCATCAAATTGGATTTAAACTTAGTGTCAAACACGGTTTGAGCGAAGTTTAAAAATAGTTCCAATAAGAATTGAACAAAGTTTAGCCTTATTTGAAGTTTTTTTTAATAAGTTTATTTGGGATGGCTTTAATTTCTTTTGT
>NW_021354424.1:0-231 GCF_001605985.2 Dendrobium catenatum | reverse complement strand
ATTAGAATCCGGGTTTGTTGTCAGTGGTGCCCAGCCATTTTACTTTTCTGCAAGTTCTGGGTGTAATATGGACATTAGACATTGGATATTATATTTTAGATTATTAAATTGATTATTTACATTGTTTGTGTAATAGCTTTTTTTAGGGCCCTTTCATGCCATGTTTTGTTTTAGCCTGGATACGAATCGTAGTGTTTTTTTTTTTCATCAGGGTACGCTTAAAATTCTTCT
>NW_021354423.1:0-205 GCF_001605985.2 Dendrobium catenatum | reverse complement strand
TAACTTGAAATAACTTTACAATCATTGCAATCTAAAATATCTATTTTTCTTATAAAAAATAATTAATCTGAGTTTTACTATATCCATTCTTATAATGGATGAGCTGCACATCTCTTTTCTTAAATAAGGTATTAACAATTACAAAATTATAAGCTAAAAAAAATCTAATATGGTCTTAGCACCTTTATTAGTTGTTTCAAACCCA
>NW_021354422.1:0-439 GCF_001605985.2 Dendrobium catenatum | reverse complement strand
GACAGTTTGGATGAATACTACCAGACTGTGAGGCGACTTATCAAGCTTGCTGACTTCATGGCGAAGCTTAAAATCGATGAAACTGGAGAAGATAATGAGAATTCTCTTCCAACAGAAGTATGTCGGGTCATCTCGGTGGCGCCGAGTACCTCGATAAAATAAGAATACACAAAAGTACCCTCTGAATCCTGTATGATGGTTTTGCCAATGGATTACAGTTCGGATGAGGATTTGTATTTTCCAGAGGGAGACGAATCAGACCCTAGCATAGCGTTTCGGATGGGACATGTAAACCTGGGTGGCGATTCTGAATCAACAGATGAGTCCCTAGATGCAACAATGACTGATTCTGATGAAAATACTCCGTTAAATGACTCTG
Source organism: Dendrobium catenatum (assembly GCF_001605985.2). Taxonomy (NCBI): domain Eukaryota; kingdom Viridiplantae; phylum Streptophyta; class Magnoliopsida; order Asparagales; family Orchidaceae; genus Dendrobium; species Dendrobium catenatum. The sequence goes on along the minus strand of NW_021354422.1, from coordinate 60 downwards.
AAACGGAGGAGATTGCTCAAGTGCAGTTAAGAAGCGGCAAGATATTACCGCCTCCACCGA
>NW_021354421.1:0-417 GCF_001605985.2 Dendrobium catenatum | reverse complement strand
CAAGAGAAGCAGAGGGACGGAATACCTTCATATTCAATTCGCTGGAAGAATCGGCCATACCGTCCCATAATCCAAATACCCGGCAAAAGGGGCTTAGAGAGGTCAATACGAACACAGATGCGAGCATAAGCCGAACGTCCCCATTCGGCAGTATGGGAGTCGAGCCACTGAGGCTCTCCAAGAAAAGCCGCCATACGATTCAGATTGGGAACATCCCAATAAAGCAGAGGGAGTCCAGGCAGCCGGACCCAAACCGAGGAATGCATTCCAGTTAACGAGTTGGAATCAATATGGGGAGACCAGCGACTGAGGCCAATGAGGCCACCGGCAGCATACCAAGGTCCGCCAGAGAGGACTTCCTCGCGGGCTTCAAGCGAAGCAAAAATGCAAATAAAGGAGGACGGCCCCGTAGAGATA
>NW_021354420.1:0-243 GCF_001605985.2 Dendrobium catenatum | reverse complement strand
AAAAATGTTTTCTACAATATTGATTTTATTTTTTTTATGTTCTTTATGATTTTTATTTTGTTTGTGTGATTCATCTTTTTAGATTATGTGTTTAGTCATTTTCTTTATTTGTTTTTTTTTGTTTTTTTTTGTTTGAGTGACAAAAATCAAAAAATTTAAGTCATTATCGTCAGGGACAAAATTTTTTTGTAAGAGACGATTTTATGCAATGTGTAAAACTATCAAATTTTAAACCATGTGCAT
>NW_021354419.1:0-567 GCF_001605985.2 Dendrobium catenatum | reverse complement strand
AGATCTCTTAGAATTAGGTTTTTCTTTGGGCTCTAGTGGCGTCTAGAGATTTGGGAGAGATCGATCCTCCTATCGAATTGAGGATCAATCGTATCTTGCTATTTTCTGTTTTCCTTTCATCAAATAATACAAATTATTTATTGTTTTTGTGGTTTTGTGCAGACTATTGTGGAGAAAGCTCGCTGTTTTCCGAAGATTGATAGGAAATACTTCCTATCAAATTTGTATCAGAGCAAGTCTTGGGACCGTTCGTGGGTTGATTTTGGCGAAGTTTGGCACCCAATTTTTTTGTCGAGAAGGGACGAAGTGTCGTTTTTATAAATCCAAATCCGGAAATTTTGGATTTACAAAAAGTTCGGATCGAGATGGCGGCCAAGCTAGAAGAAAGGCTTGAAGGGGAGATGAACCAAATCAAGACAACATTGGAGGAAAGGATTTCCTCCATGGAAGGACAAGTAGCCGATCTCCGGGACATGATGAAGATAATGTTGGAAATCCACAACCAAACGGCGGCTTCCGTGGCAAAAGAGGAGGAAAGAAAAAACACGAATTCTGAAATTCATAGGG
>NW_021354418.1:0-588 GCF_001605985.2 Dendrobium catenatum | reverse complement strand
ACTTTCTAAGATAGCTTTTTAGTACTTAGTTTTTTTGAACTAAAAATTTGTGTGCTAGAAAGTTGTTTTCGAAATTAGTCCGAAAGCTATCTCAAATGAGGCCGCTTCATTTGTGACATATTTTTTTATTAATTTCTGAAGTAAATTTTTCATTTAAATTTTTTTGTAAAATAGTGAAATATAGTGATCAAAAGCTATCACAAATTAATTCTAAGATATAACTTAATTTAAAGGATATTATTTTTATGAATAAGTGGGTTTCATTTAAAAAAACGGAAGTAATATTAATTTTTTAAATGGGGATGGTGATATGAACCTCTAAAGAGCTGGCAAATAAATATCAAAGAAGGGACAATTTATGACAGTGCTATTTTTAATATTATCATGAAAAATTGGTTAATATATTTTAAGAAATGATAAATATTTCTATACCTGCAATTTATATGATGCAATTAGAAACTGATAATAATTTCATTTTTATAAAAACTCTCAAAAATTCTTTGCATGAAATGATTTTATTCTGATGTGTAAAACAAGTTAAGGGAAAATTATCATTTTTTACAATAATTATTATACCTATAAAAGCTA
>NW_021354417.1:0-265 GCF_001605985.2 Dendrobium catenatum | reverse complement strand
CTTTTTCTTTTATGAGGACTTCTAATGAAACAAGTTGCCTGCAAACAAGGAGGTGCGGGCAGGCTTCGCACATGGGCAAGGAAGGCGCCGGCAGGGAGGCTGTCACGCGAACAGGAGGCGGGCAAGTAAGCAGGCGGAGGTGAACGCGGGCCGGGCTTGGAGGAGTTCAGGCAGGCAGCCTATCCACACGGGCAGGGAGTTTAGGCCGGGTGTGCATAGGAGGAGAAATTATTACGTGCAGAATTTGGATAAAGAGTTTAGGCCG
>NW_021354416.1:0-466 GCF_001605985.2 Dendrobium catenatum | reverse complement strand
CAATCATCCACAGCATCCTTGAAGGCCACGGCCGCAAGGATCTCAGCCCTCGTGGCGTCCCACTGCTGCACCGACTTGCCCACAGCAAGAAGCAGTCGGCCCTCGTGGTCCCGGGCCACCACACCGAGCCCGGCCACCATGTTCGGCTTAACCGCCGCATCCACGTTAAACTTGACCCATCCCGGAGGGGGGGTGCACCAACATTTGTTGGCTGGCAGCCCAAAGGGCTGAGAGGTGCACCATGGCTCCAGAATTGGTAAGGTAACATTGTGCGATAGCATTGCCAACACATTGGCCGCAAGAACAGTGGGGGTGCCAAAGCTTCTCCCATGGCATTTATCATTCCTCGCTCTCCAAATCTGGTAGATAACATAGCAAAAAATACGCCCCATGCTTGGATTGTCACGGGCAGCCCGCTCAAGACCCTTAAGCATCTCCTCCCAGGTCCCAAACTGCGGTATCGCAA
>NW_021354415.1:0-472 GCF_001605985.2 Dendrobium catenatum | reverse complement strand
TCTTTTTCTTCCTCAAAAGAATCATGTACAAATACAGGTCATGGCTTTCAGACAGAAAGAAAAGCAGAATAGAAAAGCCATGACTGTACAAAAATCAAAAGTACAAAAATAACTATACTGGATTAGACTCTGAACTCTACTCCTGGACTTCCTTCCCTTTCCCATAACCTGAAAATCACGCAGAAAATAAGGATGAGCTACACAGCTCAGCAAGACAACAAACCTCCAATCAAAATCCTATGAGTCCACAACAAACACATCAGACAGAAATCCGAACAGAAATCAGATCAACAGAATCGTACTGAACAAATCAGAACAAAAATCATACAGATCGGATCAAATCAGAACAGAACAGACATACATCACATCAGAACTGACAGAACGTACAGAAATCAGATTAAATCATATCAAAAGTCATATCAGAACAGACAGAATCGTATGGAAATCAGAATCAAATCATATCAGAATCGTG
>NW_021354414.1:0-739 GCF_001605985.2 Dendrobium catenatum | reverse complement strand
TCGAGTGAGTTAAACCCCCTAGTTTTATATTTTTAATTTTTAATGTTACAAAATATATGTTATTGTCCTTTTTCTTTATTTTAGTCATTGAATTGTGCAATTTATCATTCAAAACTAAGGTTATTGAGATCTCTCTTTGTCAACACAACATCTAGCATGAAATCATTTCTCAGAGTTAATGAAAAGAAGCCATCCTCTTTTTGATTGATTGGTGCCAATGCCTATTTAATCACAACATGGCTTAAGAGAGATTTTAAAATCATATACAAGATATAGAGAAATATGAGAGATGAATACATATGAGTATTATTGTGTGTTGAAATATTCATAGTGATAAAGTGAGAATTTATTATCTTCACATTATATGAAAATTCACATGTGGATAGATAAGTTAAGAGTAGCTCGTGAGAGAAATGATACTTTTTACATGAAAATTTTGAGATGAGAAACAATACTTGCCTCACCCGACCAACTCCCTCACTTGATTGCTTGGTCAGGAAAAAATTAAAAGAGAGGAAGAAGAGAGAGGATGAAAAAAAGTATTTGGATCATATTTGTCAGTCATTTATATTACAGATTTTATTATATTTATTGTAAGTGATTAATCTCTTACTTTTGTGTTCAATTATTTTGATTTCTAATGATTTTTATTTCTCCTAAATTTGTCAAAAAAAAATAAAATAAAATGAAAAACATTATCTTCTAATTTCATAATCTTTCACTTGGCTATATTATATAT
>NW_021354413.1:0-2498 GCF_001605985.2 Dendrobium catenatum | reverse complement strand
ATTTAATTCAAGGCAAAGGCTTTGTTTGGGACTCAGTTGTATTGCCTTCTAAAATAAATTTTTATTATAAAAAAATGTTAATTCAAGAAATTTTTAATTAAAAAGTTGCTTTTAAAAACAATAAGAAAGCAGTCCCAAACATAGCCTAAGGTTTCATCTGGAACGGCTTCTTTATTACTTCTTAAAATAACTTTCTAGTACAAAAGTTAAAATTTTTGTGTGCTAAAACTGCTTTAAGAAGTAGTAAGAAAGCCATCTAAGCTTCTATTTTGTTTGGGACGGCTTTCTTATTGCTTCTTAAAATGACTTTTTAGTACAAAAATGTAAATTTAGTACTTAAAAGATGTTTGAAGCAGCTGAAAAAAGCCGTCTCAAATGAAACTTTAGTTTACATCTCCAACTCTTTCTAATTATTCAACTTACCGTGTGCGCCATAAAAACCAAAACCTAGAACAATATTACATATCACATTGCATTTTTCAAATGTTGAATAGATCTTATTCCAATCTTATTCAAAATTTTTAGCAAAATTCGAACAACATTCGAAAAAAGTTAGATCAAATTTAGAACCTTATTTGACTAAGTTTCGAGTAAGGATTGCTCATAATTTGAAGAAGGTCCGATCGAACATCAAAGAAGATTCGAATATGATCTGAACGATATATTATCATTGGTTCGAATCCCAATTTTGACCTATTTATTAAATGGGTCATTTTTGGGTCGATTGGATTCTGTTCGGATCAGAATAGACTCGTTAACCTATTTTGACAATCCTATTTCAAAATAAAATCTTTAATTAGAAAATATTTAATCAATCTAAGTGGCACTAAATTAGTAAATTAACCCATTCCACTAGTTGAATCCGGATTTTTTTCCACTATAAACAGAATTCTGTTACACAAAACCGCTCTCCCATGAGACCGGTAAAAACTACTGATCGTCAAAAAAAAAAAAATCCCGTAACCTTTATAAATAGTTACAGAGCATCCTCAAATCCATTCATCAGAATTTGTCTCTTCTCACTGTCCCCGGTGCCGCCCTCCGACGAGCTCAACGGCTATTTTCGACGCTTCTCCAGTGACCGTATGCGTATACTAACGATTCTTGAAGGCTACATTTACACAGTTCTGCAAGTCCTGAAATTGTGCTCTTGGCTCCGATAAACCCTTTCTTCTAGCCTCCGCCGCCACTGATCACCGGTATGGTCGATTTATCTCCTTTGCCGCATTTGCTTTCTTCTTCAAATATCGATCTATGATTTGTTAATGGAGTTTGATTCGGTTAGATTCTGACAATTTGATTCGGTTAGAATTATTCAATGAAAAGTTGTTGAGAATGTTGGATTCGGTGAACTCATTTTTTATTTTCTGATTCATTTTTATGTATTTTTTTTTTTCTTTCCGAATCTAAAGTATTCCACTTAATTACCTTATTATAATTGAAAAAATTTTATTTTCGAGTAAAATATTTTGTATGAGTATGTAGATACTACGAATTTAGATTTAGAAAGTGAAGGCATTATAATTATCCATCTCACCACTGAATCAATAGGTGTATATTTTTCATAAAATGATACCAAATTCTAACTAAATATACATTGCAATATTCTTATTATATTAGGAATGTAATCAATCATATCCATCAGACTGCAAAAAAATTTGATTTGCATATGGTAGTTCTAAATTATGCACTTATTTTCATTTAATTGTACTTTTTTTGGCAATTCATCTTCAAAGATTTATATAGTTTTTACATAAAATGGCGATGTACTTAGATCTGTGCTTCAGTTGCTAACTTTATGAATATCTGAGAATACAATTTTGTTGAACTTTTAAGAGGAAGCTTTTGAATTCCAGATCTTAAAAGAGGAAGCTTTTGAAGTCATGGTAGATTTGGATAGTTTGCTGCTTGAGGCTGCCGGTCGGATCAGCACACCGACAAGGAAGAACCAAACCAATGCCTATTCAAGATGGCGAGGAGAAGCTTCTGGTAGTGGAACCAAAGAAGATGGTTCTGATAACTCAAAGTTCAATAAGTGGAAACACTCTGGATCAAGAATCTCTCTAAAGAAGAGTGTTGGAGACCCTCAAGAGAAAGGAAAGATGAGAAACTGGGAGAATGACAAATATAGAAGGTTTAATGGTGAAGAATCTGACAGTGCACTTTCTATTGGAAGTGACTTGTACAAAGATGAAGCAGATAAGGAAGAGATGAGTAAGCTCTCAGAGCTAAATCGAGAGTTGATTCTTGCAACTAGGAGTGAAAAAATGGATGATTATCGCTTGAAGAAGAGAGAAAGAGACTCATCAACTAAGGTGGATAATTCTGAAAAAGAGTTCCCTCCACCTTTTCCTTCTCATGGCCATTCTTCTATCAGAACAGACAAACCAACTGCAAAAATCAATGCATTAAACAAGCTACGAGCGAAGAGGATGAAGCAGCAAGAACCAAATTCTTACCACAAGTATTCACTTGCAATCACTGTTCCTAAATTTGAT
>NW_021354412.1:0-289 GCF_001605985.2 Dendrobium catenatum | reverse complement strand
CGCGAGATGTGAGGTGGTGCTTGCATGGCTTCCCCCTGTTGGCTTGCTCCATCTTCTCTAATTGAGAAATTAGGGTTAGGGTTTGGTATCGATGATTTCCCCTTTTCCATCGGATTTGATTGAGCAACTTGGGCGTCTACTAATTTACGGATCATCTCTTCCATTCCCCCAAATCTCTCCTCTAGGGATGAGAATTTTCCTTCCAACGACGAAAGCTTCTCTCCCACTTCCTCCAATTGGCTCATCTCCCTCTCCAAAACTTCTACCTTCTTTGATGCCATGCCGTCTA
>NW_021354411.1:0-312 GCF_001605985.2 Dendrobium catenatum | reverse complement strand
CCATCATTAGGAGGGTAAAAATAGAGTTGAGGTTCACTGTCTTTAAAAGAGTCATGATTATCTATTGCACCGGGGAGGTGAATCTGTATAGGCTTCTTCGCCTTATTATGGAAGAAAAAGGAGAGTCACTAATGTTTAGTGTAATACTTGGAGAGGGAGTCTCCAAGGAGTGTACATAGGTCAAGTTAACCGAACTACTATAAGTTCTGATGTGTTCATTCCTTCTATTTTTTATGCACTTTAGTTTCATTAATTATATATATAGTCGTTAACTCTGATTTATTTCATTATTGTGAAATTTACTTTTTTCGT
>NW_021354410.1:0-243 GCF_001605985.2 Dendrobium catenatum | reverse complement strand
AATCGTCCAGGACGATCCACGATCGTACGGAACGATCTAATGCGTATTGACTTGAAAATATGTAGTTTTTTTTACGGTTTTTTATGTCTTTCCTATAAATAGTCCAAATTAAACTGCCACATAATATTTTTCCCCATTGATCTTCGTGCCTATTGAAAGAAGAGTCAAGTAGAGAATGTGAGAGAGTGTATGAAGGAGATTTTTTACCATTGGAGCGTGAAGGTTTCACTTGGTACTCAAAGG
>NW_021354409.1:0-307 GCF_001605985.2 Dendrobium catenatum | reverse complement strand
TGCACAATTTCAATATTTTAAATAATATTTTTTTTTTTTTCATGAATCATATGTATTTAAGATGCTAATTACATTATAAAATAATTCTAATGTTGAAGTTTAGACTCTTTCAAATCACTTGAAAATAAATATAAAAATTATCGACAATGCTTTTCATAAAATTCACAATTTTGATTTTAAATTTTAAAATTGGCTTATAAATGATATCTAATCATACTTATCTCAACCATTAAAATAATCATTAAAATTGATGATTTTGATCAATCGCTCTTCCCTCGAAGCATAGTGAAGACTTCTTATTCTCTTT
>NW_021354408.1:0-547 GCF_001605985.2 Dendrobium catenatum | reverse complement strand
TATGGGACCAGTTGGTTTGTAACTTGGAAGATCTCCTACTGTTCCCTATAAGATTTTTGTTTTTGGTAATATCGACCGGGACGATATTTATATCGTCCAGGAAGATATGTCCAAAATCAGAAACCCTAATTAGGGCATCCTCATTAAGGAAGCCGTCAACAGATCCGCCTGGACGATACATGTATCGGCTAGGACGATCTGCTCAATTCAGAAAGAATCAACCGCCATAATCAGTTTTGGAACTCTTTGTTTTAGGAAATCGGCCAGGTCGATATTATTATCGTCCAGGACTATCTAAATCAATTATGCCTAAATTGATCTGGTATCTTTGGAAAGCATTAATGGTTGATTGATACGATCACATCGTCCGGGACGATCGCATGATCGGCCAGGACGATGGCCTGAATGATCTACTTCGGACAGCTTGTATTAAGGGCGATGATCAGAATGATTGAAATCCGTTTTAAACTAATCGGCCTGGACGATCATGATATTGGCCAGGATGATGTAACCAATTTTCTTCTGATCGTCCCAAATCGTACAAGGC
>NW_021354407.1:0-200 GCF_001605985.2 Dendrobium catenatum | reverse complement strand
AACAGTCAATATTCAAGATTACGTAGAACCACTTATTCTTGACTTCAGCTACTTAACACCAATCCAATCAATCCTCCTGGCAATGCAATAGAGGAGATTTGGTCAAATTTTTTTATCTAAAGCTAGCATGGATGCTAAAGTCTCTCTCTTTCTTATAAAATGTATTGTTGATATGGCACAACAAAGCTAGTATGGATCTT
>NW_021354406.1:0-293 GCF_001605985.2 Dendrobium catenatum | reverse complement strand
GACTCCTGGGAGCCCATGCTCCGTTACGCATAGGTGTCCTCATGCCATCATGGATGGGAGTTACTGCATGAAACAAAATCATGATTTAGAAAAAAGATCATGATAATGCGAATGATTGAGTTTGATCACTAACAGAGAAGGCATGACAACAGTCAAACATACCCTATTTTTTAGTTAAGCAAAGGAGGAAAGATAAATGCTCTTTAGAGATCCCAAACACAATTTTACTAGATTATATCATATGATAAAAGAGAAAACACTCACCTCCAGCATCTCTCATAGGAGTTTGATAT
>NW_021354405.1:0-958 GCF_001605985.2 Dendrobium catenatum | reverse complement strand
TGGTATTTACCATCTCATCCTATTGCTCTTGTTGTACCATCATGTCAAATTTAACCACTGTTGCTGCTGAATCAATCAATACTCACAGGCTACGTATCTCTTGAAGAAATAATTTTGACATTCCTCGAACATTCCTATTGTTCTTTGACAAGAGCAATGTCATTGCCATATGATAGCACACCATTTTTTGGCCTTATTCAGCTAGAAGCTAGCATCCCAACTACCTCCCACAACTAATAGGGTTGAAGGAAGCCTATAAATGTGTAACACTTGGATATTCAAAGGAGCCAAAAAATTAGAGATTAGATGCTTGTTAAACTAAACTCTAATTATTATGAAATCTCTCTCTTCTATCCAACAAGGAGAAGTGGATCCTCCTTATGCTTAAAGGCTTATGTTGGAAATCGACATTTACACTGCACAACTGACGTCGGCTACAATGCCAGGCCATTTAAATTTTCTCTTGCTTGTATGATACGCCTCCTACTGCCATCCTCCTGACTGTACCTAACCCCTTTGCATGAAGTAGATGACTTGATGACTTTGTCTCACTTGTTGGACATAATCCCATCCACATGTCGCCCATTGTTGTAATGACAATATTCGGCCGTTCTCAATGACACTCTTGTATGCATGGCTTGAGTAATTAAATTCTTGGACTGTCTTATCTAATAGCTATTGCGCTGCACTGATATAGTAGTAACTGCAGGAAAGAACTGAGAGCTGGAAATCAACTTTTTCATATCTTATAAATCTTATGGAAAAAGGGCATTTAATCTTTTTCTGATGATGATTACATTTTTTTTTCTATTTTCTTAGAAAAAATAATAGAAGTTTGGTGAAAGCAAAGGTTGATTTATGATATCAGTTTAAGTTTCAGCAGTTGTGTTGGGCCATAGCAATAACGTGGGGATTTCTAACTTTACATAGAAGTTAGGGGTCAGGGGAGCGGCCATGT
>NW_021354404.1:0-254 GCF_001605985.2 Dendrobium catenatum | reverse complement strand
TCACCACTATATGTTAGCATAGAAACGTATCCTCCCTTGACCACCTCAATCTCACGTGCAGTAACAATCTCAGGGGTCTGTATAATTTAAGGTAGGCGTGGCTCCCATTGTAAGCAAATCACCCTTCGCTGAACCCACTCCTACTAAGCCACATAATTTACCATTTGTTGTCTGTCTACCTCAGATGAAGCTAATCATAGTATAATATTCTTATTTGTTTGGGCCTTCTCCCAAGGTTGAAGATAGAGGACAAG
>NW_021354403.1:0-238 GCF_001605985.2 Dendrobium catenatum | reverse complement strand
ACCTAGGGACAAGAACGGGCCAAACAGAGAACCGGAACAGGTGCCCACAAGGAATCAGAATAAGCAGCCAGGGGAGAAGAACCAACCATGGCGAAAGGAGCCAAGGGAGAACTGAAGGGCTAGCAAAGAAGCGGAATAATTTCAATTTATGAGCTAAAAAAGAAGTAGAGCTCAGCAATAATGAGCTGGAACCAAGCAGCTCCCCAAAACACAGCAAAACCAAACAGCCAAGCCCCAT
>NW_021354402.1:0-279 GCF_001605985.2 Dendrobium catenatum | reverse complement strand
TAGGGTTGTGAGTAGGGGTGTAAATAAGTTGAGTACAAGTCATATTTAACTTGAGCTTGGCTCATCAGCCAAATCATGAGCTTGAACTAGAGCTCAAGCTCGAGTCGTGCTCAAATGGCTTGCTTGAGCTCTGCTCATCGTGATAGATGCAAGCTCACGAGGCGTAAGGCCGATGTTCTCTTTTTCTTTGGTTCCTATTTCGGCTTCTGTGTTGCCGGTTTCATGTGATTTAGCATTTGAGCTTTTCCTTCCATGCCCGCATTTTCCGTTATGTGCCCC
>NW_021354401.1:0-487 GCF_001605985.2 Dendrobium catenatum | reverse complement strand
CTTTCACCGATATCGGGTGGGTTTGTTGATTGTACTTATTTGTAAAAGACGGGTCTTTGATTGCTGATTCCCAATATTGCCATCTCAGTCAACAGGCATTTGTAGGATTTTGTGCATCGAGGTCTTGTAATTTAAGTTTCCTCGTGTATGATCCAAGTTTCGACCTTTGCATGTATTAAATCCAAGTTTAACTTCATTCAAACTCGAATTCACCAAATGTTGTATGGTCTGAGTTCGAGTACGAGTTCAGAGTCTTGTTCAAATTTTAGTGTGCTCCCTACTCAGTTCCTTTGAATTTGAGTCCGAATGCATGTTCAAATATTTATTCAAAGTATCTTTTGAGCTCTTTGCAAGTTCATTTTCTTGTTCAAATTGACATGGGTTTGGTTAAAAATAAGATTTTATTTCATTTGAATTTGAGCTTTACAAGTCATTTGAATTTTGTTTAAGTCCTCTGCACATGTTCAATCAAGTTCAAAAGTCCACT
>NW_021354400.1:0-300 GCF_001605985.2 Dendrobium catenatum | reverse complement strand
AATATTAAAATTCTACCCGATTTTGAATTTCCTCCTGTGCTGAACTTTTGCCTTGTAGGACTTTCGACGGACTAATACTCGACGCCGAAATTCTTCCTGTCATCGGACTAAGACCCGTCGTCAGACTTCTGCTCGTCGACAAACTTTCGTCGGTCTTCTACCCGACGTCGGACTTCTGCTCGTCAGCGGACTTCTGCTCGTCAGCGGACTTCTACTCAATGTCGGACTTCTGCTCGTTAGCGAACTTCTACCCGACGTCGGACTTGTAAAACCCTTCAAAAAGCTGATTTTTTTTGTGCT
>NW_021354399.1:0-887 GCF_001605985.2 Dendrobium catenatum | reverse complement strand
GAGCTATAAATTAAGACGTCATGAATTCGAGTTTTGTGTCTGTGATGTGCACGATTCTGCCTTAAATGACCTAAATTCTCAAAACAAAACAAAAAACCTTTAGCTTCTTTATTAAATGATTCAGTACACGAACCATAAATAAAAACTTAATAAGGAAATCTAAGATAAATTCAAATTTTTGCTTTTATTTCCAAAATATGTCGGGGTTGTTTGGTTGGATAAAAAAAATATAAAATAAAAAAGAATACAATGCTAAAAATGCAATGCATTTATAATGTATTGTATTATTAGGATGATTGTAAAGTAAATACATATATAAACATTAGTAAAATGAATGCAATATAAAGCTCAATAATAATTGTGGCCAATGACTAACGAGTGGGCAATGGTTTGTGGGCTATAGTAGTGGCATCATTTGGTACAGAGTGGGTGCCCGTGGCAATCGGCGGGGGTCGGTTTGGGAGGAAATCTATGGTAGTTGTAATGGTCGGCAACGACCGGCAGTCAGCTACGGTGGTTGACGATGCCATAAATTGATAGTAGAGAGTTGTGACTTACTGTAGCAATAACAAATAATTTACAGTATATTTCAATTAAATCTAATTATTTTCAAGTCCATCAAAAATACAATTTATCGTGAATTCTAAGCACTAAAAAAATTTGCTTTACATTTCTTTTGCTTCAAATCAAACATCATTATTTTTAGAACTCTTACATTTAAAATACTTTATAGCCCTTTTACCTCAAACCAATCCAATAATATGAATTTAATCAATCACCGTTTATTTTCACGTTATAAGTCGTAAAATATTTTTCCCCCTCTAAAAGCCCAAATGTGTGCTTTCTAATATGGGCTGTTAATCATTATTAAACTATTGGGCCTTTCT
>NW_021354398.1:0-1310 GCF_001605985.2 Dendrobium catenatum | reverse complement strand
TGGATTTCAAGTTTAGGTTTCGTCGCGGCCGATGCGACCGGGATCTGTCCCGGTCGGATTGGGTCGTAACAATGTCCCTACCACTCTTTGATAAAATGATCGGACTCATGAATTTAAAATCGACTAGGTGATTAGCTGTCTCTCCAATCCAGGCTGGGGGTAAGTCCAAATTTTGCATTGCATTAATTAGTTAGGTTCGGGTCACCATTATGTGGTACCCAATTTAGATTTAGGGACAGGGCATATTTTGAATCATAAGACCCCAATCTCCGGGAATATAATATCAAATTTCTAATAAAACACTCAACTCAAATTAAATCATCTTTCAATTCAAAACTTAAAGCCCAACACTTAGACTATGTTAGGACACTTCTGGATTGTTCTAAAATCTCAAAGTGTCCCATGCCCTTCTTCTTTTAACTCAAAGAATAAATGCTCCAAATTGATCTATTCCTATTTGAAATTAAAAAAATATGACTTCTTTGATATCACTTTTATAAAATCTTTTAACAAAATTTCATCATTATTTTAATCGAGAGTATTCGTCGGAAATCTCGATTTCCTACGATATAATTAATTACGAGGGTTTGCGCTCGTAGGAGATTTAGAACCCACATCCACCTTTTTCAAAATCAAATTTTCAAAATTCAAAACCAATCTTCTTTGTAAATAAAGTCGATAAAATCTCAATTTAGGTCATTACGTTGGTAAAAGAGTAAAAACGAAAGTTTAGGTGTGATATAAGTAAATAGAGATGTTTTGAATGTTAGGTATGTAAAAAGTCCTTTACAAAAAATTAAAGCTGTGACAAATAGATTCTTAAGATGTCATAGTTGTTTATGCATGGCCATGAGCGATGAAAAGTGATCATCGAAGATAACATACATAATGGGAATTAAGCAAAGTATAGTCCATCGTTTGAAGTTCATAGGTGGATAATGAAATGGGAACCGCAAAGGACATAAAGAAAGTGGGATGAATTCTCATTAAGCTGGTTCCTACCAAATAGAGCCTTAAAACAATTTTTTCCATCCTGTATTTCCCTGCCGCGTCTCGTTCTTCAATAATTGATTGCAAGGCCGGTACAGAACAGATGTGAAAAACACCAAAGATTGCAAAGCCGGGCAGAGCACGAAATATGTTTCTGGTCACTTTCCCATTGTCGTAAATCCAGAGAAGACATCAGAGATATATTTGTTTAAAGTTTCCAAATTATATAAAAAAAATTGTAACAGCATATATTTCAATTAAAATTTTTAATTTATTTTAGAATAAATATAATAAAAAATCAATCAATCAAATATTATTTT
>NW_021354397.1:0-3617 GCF_001605985.2 Dendrobium catenatum | reverse complement strand
AATGTATATAATACATTTTTATAATATATATTTTCCTCTTTAAAATTAAAATTTTCCTCTAAATGAAAGTAGCACATATACGACATATGATGCAAAAAATCCTCAATTAGCGATTAATTCAAAATGTATGCATAAAATGATAGGCTAAATTAATAATTATTGAAATGGGAAAAAATTTATTGAAATAATATTGAGATGAGTATGATAGAAATTTTTATTAATTAATTATGCATTATATCAATCTAAAAAAAAATCAGTATTTATAAAATTTATTAAGATAAAACAATGATAATGAAATTAATATTTGCTATATTTTAATTATTTGAGCTGATATTATTTAAAAAAAAAATGAATTTTGTACTTATAAACTTGCAAGACCAAGAATGTGTTAAATGCATAAAGTGAGCCAAAATAAATTATGATGAATTAATTTTCAGGAAAATTATTTGTCAACTATCAGACAAATATGCTAATTGCCTATTTGGTAGTAAGTAAAATGGGAGTAAAGTATTACAAATATAGAGTTTTTTAAAAATATTAGTGTTGAATTGGATGAAAAGTAAATATAAAGTAAAATAAATATACTGAACATCATTTTAGTTCATTTTTTATGTAAACTAAATTCTGCTCAGGTTTGAGAAAGAACTATTTACACAATAAGCATGTTTGCTTTACCGCCACCACTCGTTATGGCCCACCATCGCCGATCACCTCCACCCCAGCTGCCCACCACCTCAAACACCCTCCAACGTCATTGCCACTTATTGCCGACCACCACCACTGTTGGCCACTGCCGCCATCCGCCTCCTGTCACCACCAGCCACCACCCGCCGCCGGCCACCACTGCTACCACCCACCAACTGTCATCTTCTTTAAACTTTACACTAATAAATTAGTTTGCAAAACGGACACCAGAAAGTCTCAAATTTTTCATTTGTACAGACATGTGTCAATTTCTTAAGGATTTTCATCAGTGTCAGAAAATTTCAAAAAAAAAATCATGAAATTAAAATACTATAAAATAAATGCTATGATGAAGATAATTTTTAAATTTGACTAAAAATGACTCCTAAAAAAATTATTTACTTAGATCAAAATACAAGCTATTATACAAGCTATTACATTGGATGGGGATCTAGATGAAGCAACAATCAAAAGGGTTCTACTATATATAATTCAGTCTCAACTTGATTTAAGCATACAAGAGTTTCAAATCATCTTTCCATTTACTGAGCAATTTGGCTTTGGATCTCTGAATTGAGCCAAAAGGACCAAGCAGAAGAACATTACACATTATTACAATTCCCCTTCTTAAGAAGAGAGTTCAGAGTAACAATCATTAGGTAAAAAGAATGCCTTTCCTAGAGCTCTTTCAAAGAAGCAGATAGGGAGTTTGCATTTGTCCACGGCTTAGTTTTAATGAGGCCCTACCTGAAGCAGATTGTCGTCCTCTACTCAAAATTTTCTTAGAGAATCGAGCTCTTACACATCCTCTCATCCCATTAAAAGACAAACCTGAAGCGGGTCAAGTCCGGGTCCGTAAAATATTACCGTTAGCAAAAATGGGTTGAGTTCAGGTAGACCCGAATAGTATCGGATTCAACCCGAACCCGACCCGTGACCTGAAATTGACATCCCTAGTAAATGGTGGGCAAACCATTAGTGTGTTTATCAAATATTATGTCTTCAACAACGAGAGGTAATCCAAATGATTTTCTTTAGTTAGTTTAATATTGGTTGTTGCGCCCTGGAATATTTGCAGCGATAGAGAAATATAAAATTTAGCGTCTTAGTTTCGTACAAAGTTCTAGCACGCACACAGATAAAAGAGAATGTCACTTATTTTGACAGGTAGAAAAGTCATTTGGCACTAGTCTGTAGTCTCTTGTATCATGAAGACAATCATAAACCGAAAGCTTCAAGAAAATAAGACAAAAACTAGAAGATTTCACAGAAGTGGTGCATTCATTGATCCACCAAAGTAAAGAAATACATATCCTTTAATCAAGAGCCAAGATCAGGTCCTTATATCATTTGCTAATAGGAAGAACTACTTACCATAGCTTTGAACTATTTATATAAAATAAAATTCTCTCTACTCCAATCATAGATAAACTCAAAGCTTCAAAAGACACCTCAAAGCCTTCCCCTCAGCCAGCAATTGAAAGGCTTGGTTGATCTCAGAGAAGGGAAGCTCATGTGATATGAACCCATCCAGATTTATCTTAATCTCCTGCAAATGCAAAATAATTATAATCCTTACACTCTACATCATATGAATATAGTTCATATAATTAAAATTTCATAAGCGCAAATGCTTTATGCTCACCCCACTGATGCACTTGCTGATTAACTCAGGCAACTGCGACTTTGCTTTGAAGTCCCCAAACACTGCAGCGACTATCTTCCTTTCAAAAAGCTCCATGGGATGCAGAGGTAGCAGTTTAGGAGATGGGTGGACGCCCAGAAGCACAGTTAATCCCCAACCCTATTGTTGCAGATCAAATAAATGAATAATTTTTTTTGATAATTAGTGTATATAGTTAAGCTCATGTGATATGAACCCATCCAGATCTTTGAGGCAGCTTTCTTAATGCTTTCTAAGACTTCTTTTGAGATAACTTTCTTACTGTTTTTTAAAACGGTTTTCTAGTCATGAAATTTTTGTACTAGAAAACTGGCTTAGAAAGCAAAAAAAAAAGTCGTCCCAAATGAAACATAAGACTTTGTTTAGGATGACTTTTTTATTGTTTTTTACAACAACTTTTTAGTATAAAAACTTCTTAAACTAAAAAATTTTGGTATTAAAAAGGTGTTTCAGAAAACAATAAAAAAGTTATTCCAAATGAAGTCTAAGTCAATTTTACAGTAAAAAAATTCCAGTTCTAAAAAATTTTATACTAAAAAGCTGTAGAAAAGCCACCCAATTGAAGCTTAAACATTTGTTAAAAAAAAAACATATTTATGAAATCCAACATAAAAAATTGTTGCGTTTGTGATAAAGTAAAATAAGTAGTCTACGTGATACATCAAAGAAAACTACAATTGGCCTTATAGTAAAGTGATGAAACAGATTTATTTTTTTTATTAATATTTTTGCCTGTTTTCAAAAGAATATATTATATGATTGAGAATTGTTAATTAATTAATAGATGACTTTTATTGGTTTGAGGCCTTCTTCAGAATAGTGGTAGGGGTGTCGAATTCGGAACTGACCCGGCACTATTATGGTCAACCCAAACCCGACCCATTTTTAAAAACATGTCAGGTTTCTGGACCTGAACCCAACCCGATTCAGGTCTGGGTCAACCTGACCCGACACGAATGACCTGGGGTTGACCCAAAATTGGTAGTTTTCGGGTGAAAATCGGGTCAAACTCGGGTTTTCGGGTCAAAACGAGCCAATCTCAGGTTTTCAGGTTAAAATGAGTTTTCGTGTCACTTTCGGGTCAATTTCGGGTTGCTGGGTCAATCTGAAACTAGTTCGGGTTGACCCGAACCTGGATTTTTCCTGATCAGGTTCAGGTCGTGTCAAAAATTGACACCCCTAAATATATAATAAAACATTTGGTCAGCATAGTACCATATTTGGTCAGCATTTTTAGGCTTATCTTATA
>NW_021354396.1:0-216 GCF_001605985.2 Dendrobium catenatum | reverse complement strand
AATGTCATTTCGAAATCGTCTAACTCTTCCAAAGTAGTTCCCAGAGCTGGTTCCTTCGAATCCATCTCGTGCAAAGCTATTCGAAAGTTTCGATAACCCTAAACACTGTATAACGTTCTGTGTATAGTAAAGATAATCGGCCAGGAGTTTATATACCCGCGTCTTTTAAAGTTTTCCCGCCCATTTAAGCGAAAAATAAACGTCAAATATCCAAAA
>NW_021354395.1:0-326 GCF_001605985.2 Dendrobium catenatum | reverse complement strand
AAGCAACTCATCTTCGCATGTATTGTTTTACATCAATAGGCATCTTCAACTTCCTCACCTTCTGATCTCCATCATTCCCCCTTATTCCTCCATAGCTTCCCATCTCCCAAGTGCTCGGCCCACCCCATATCTCCCGATTTTCCCTTGCCCTGCCATAGCCCAAACCCCTTTCAAATTTCCCTCTTCTTCCTTCAAAATCAGCACCTCGGTGACCATAATGTCCATCCCGACGTTCCCAATCAGCACCCTTTTGCTCCGTCCCTCCATACCCATGCTTTTCCCCATACCTACCTCCTCTATCCTCCCTCTAGAAAGGCTCCAGATTG
>NW_021354394.1:0-220 GCF_001605985.2 Dendrobium catenatum | reverse complement strand
ATTGAACCTGAGCTCAACTCAGTCAAGGACAACATTGGCAAGCTTGACATGGCTATTGTGGCTAAGCTCATGGGAAGGCGCATTTCTTTCCCCTTCCTTCTCTAGGAGCTTAAACGGAGATGGTTTCACTTTGGTGAGTTTGAGATCATTAATATAGGCCCAAACACGTTCATTTGCATATTCCAGAGTCATGCGGCCAGAGATGCCGTGCTTTCCAGTG
>NW_021354393.1:0-205 GCF_001605985.2 Dendrobium catenatum | reverse complement strand
TTCTTTCATTCAGTGTCAATTTGAGAAAATATTTCCTTTAGTATTTTTTTGACTCTATGGAGCATCTACCAGTGCATTTACCACATGAGGCTATAGTCGGTGAACCTGTTGTGTATTGATGGATGTATCCTTTTGAGAGATATTTAAATAAACTTAAAAAGACCGCTAAGAATAAAGCATTTCCCGAAGGCTCTATCTATGAAGC
>NW_021354392.1:0-638 GCF_001605985.2 Dendrobium catenatum | reverse complement strand
GCTTCCCCAGGCCAAATTGACTCCACCCTTGGCTCCAGCGTGTCCCCATCGGCCTCCCCCAGTCAACCAGACCCAGACCATGACCGGCGGCGGTCGGAACAAATGAGAAATGAGCTCCGGTGGTCCCCCCCCAGAAAATTCCTGGCTCAAGGCTGCTTCCCACCGATTTGATCTCCACGATCCCCCCTGGACGTCACCATCGTCCACCTAGCAGCAATCCGAGCCTTCTCCAGCTCAATCCCGACCGTCCAAAGCTCCCGAAAGGTGGCCGAATACCCTTGAACTCGCCAGACCTCCAGAGGGATTGTCATTCGCTCTCATTTGATTCCCAGAGCTCCTTCGAACTCCCATAAGCTTCCTTCGAGCGCAGAGATCGATCCCTCCTTCCATTCGAGCAAGCGCCTGTGAAAGCCTTCGGCATCCCGCTCGAAGTCGCACCTCCGGCCGTCCTCCGATCCCGACGCCTGAAGGAGAACCGTTCACCACAGCCCCCTGAAGCTTCCTGAGAGAGAAGCTCATTCGTTGAGGCCTTCTCTACGGTAATTTCTTCATCTCGAGCTCCCTAGCTAGGTAGTTTGGTCAAGTGTGAAGGAAACCTCCCCCCCAACGGATCTCCACCGTTGGATTGGAAGTTTCCA
>NW_021354391.1:0-283 GCF_001605985.2 Dendrobium catenatum | reverse complement strand
TGTCGAAGACCTTATATGTATCTCCATATCAGATGAGGACCCATCTAAAATAGTACAGGTCGGATCCATGCTCTCAGAGGAGGAGAAGGGAGAATACGTGGATTTTCTACGTAAAAATCAAGACATTTTTACATGGAGTCCAGCAGATATGCCAGGAGTTGACTCAGAGATAATTGTGCATTCTCTCAAACTAAATCCAGCCTGTAAGCCAGTTATTCAGAAAAAACGAAATTTTGCGCCGGATCTTCAACAAGCCATCGAAGAGGAAGTTGATAAACTTTTG
>NW_021354390.1:0-217 GCF_001605985.2 Dendrobium catenatum | reverse complement strand
TTTTGGGGTATGTTTTTTTTGGAGTAGTACAAATGAATTAGATTAAATAGTGGAGCTAGCTAAGGATGTTAACTAAGTTCAAAGGAGTTTCAAATTGATTTTTAGGTGGTTTGAATTAATTTAGTTTAATTTGATCTATGGGTTCACATTGATCCTATGGTTAACATGGTTTCAATATTATTAAGGAGACTTGACCTTGAGTTGAGTATAACATAAA
>NW_021354389.1:0-603 GCF_001605985.2 Dendrobium catenatum | reverse complement strand
TTTTCAATTTGTTGCTTTTGCTTTATCTCTATTGTTGATGTTTCCCATAAAAATCCACATTCAGTATGGCTAATATTCCTATTATGAGACCCGATCTTGGTTTTCTCACTTCTAAGAATCGCTCCAAATCTTTTAAAGATGTTTTGGCTGGCTCTGATTCTCTGTGTGTTTTTTCAAATCTAAAAAAAAACTCCCACTATAGTTTACTGACTCTATGGATCTCAAAGGAAGAGATTAAATCCCATTGTGACTCCTTCTGTATTCACATTAATCGGAATGTTTACCTTTCATTAGTCATTGCTTTATACTATATAAATATTATTCTTCTCTCTTAAATATTTGAGTAATTTTTTTATTGTCGTCCTAGATACTTGTCATGTTTTAATGAAACTCTCAAATGATTTAGATTATTGTAGGATCTTTGTGTGTAGAGTAGGGGTGTAAGTGAGCTGAGCTCACTCGAGATTGACTTGTTTATGGGATCGTGAGCTGAGCTTATCGAGCTCACGAGCTGAGTTCAAGCATGATGAGGTTGGATTGTGAGCTGGCAAGCTAACTCATAATTAATTAATTATTTAATTAAAAATAATGTATAACATTTAT
>NW_021354388.1:0-204 GCF_001605985.2 Dendrobium catenatum | reverse complement strand
TTTGAATTTGTCCACCCCGGCAAACTGTTGCGGAGGGTGGATGGATTTTGCTTTGAGCACTGATGATTTGATTTCAATTTTAAATATCTTGAAATTTGGGATTGATTCTGGATTTTTAGAATATTTGGGTGGATCTTTGGAATTTGGACATTTGGGATGGCATTTGAAAATATTTGAGAACCCCTCCGGTTGAGATAAGCAATC
>NW_021354387.1:0-493 GCF_001605985.2 Dendrobium catenatum | reverse complement strand
AAGTATCCGTTAGTATTCTTTGAAATTTTGATGCCTATAAAATCGTGTACTTCTCCGAGATGTTTCATTGAGAAGACGGAACTGAGTTTAGCCAGGATTGAGGAAATGTGAGAGGTGTCATTTCCTGTAATTAATATGTCATCAACGTATATTAGTAAGAAAATTTGAATTTGAGCTTTGCGATAAATTAGCAAAGATGGATCGGCAGTACTATGAGTAAACCCGAGATTTAGAAGATAGGATGTGAACGTGTTATACCAAAGTCGTGGTGCTTGTTTTAAGCCATATATAGCTTTGTTTAATTTGCAGACATGGTTCGGTCTAGACTTGTCCTCGAAACCTTTTGGTTGTCGTATATAAACCGTTTCCGAAATGTTACCATGCAAGAAAGCATTGGCCACATCTAATTGTTGGACGGACCATTGATGGTATAATGCTATGGCCAGCATAATACGAATGGTAGGGAGTTTTACAACCGGACTGAATGTTTCTG
>NW_021354386.1:0-252 GCF_001605985.2 Dendrobium catenatum | reverse complement strand
CACTTGATATTTTCAAATGCTTGATTTCAAATTTCATAATTATGGCAAATACTTTTGTATATTATTCTATAAGATATTTCTTTTTGAACCAAGTTTTAAACGGATCTCTTTTTTCTTATCCAATTAGTTTTCCTGAGTTAGATAGTTTGTTTTCAATAGATGATTTTTCCCTGAGAGAAGTCCGGGCTAGGGTTAACATGATCAGATGTTCTACTATTTTTAGATTTTGATGATGTTAACTCATTGGTCTTA
>NW_021354385.1:0-272 GCF_001605985.2 Dendrobium catenatum | reverse complement strand
TAAGTCGACTTGCCTGCCACAAACAAGCGAAGGACTAAGGAAAAAAATCATTTGCCAACTTAATCAAAATGTGGGTAGAATCAAGAACAGTAACAGACACCTCTCCAATCAACTTCAAATTAAAAAAAAAATTTCCTGATCGCATCGAGAGAAGGATGTTTCGACGGGAAAAAACCAACTAAGGAAAACCTAAAAGGTTCCGCTAAAGCCCTAATTTCTTCATCGGAATCCCACACAGCAGGAAGACCACGAAAGTTAGACGGCTTCAAATC
>NW_021354384.1:0-305 GCF_001605985.2 Dendrobium catenatum | reverse complement strand
GGAATGTTTTTTTAGATAAATAAAATGTCATTTTAATATTAATACCAATGAATTGAGGTGACATTTAATAATAACTAATACAATAATATTAATAAATTTTATGATATGTTAATAAATAAACTTAATATTAATTTGCTGTATAATTTAAGAAAACCTTTGAAAATCTTATGAAAATTTTTAATATTAGTAAAAGAAACTAGCTTTTAACTTCCCTCAACTGTCTTATAGTTTTAATAAAATTTATTTTTATTTGGGCATTTATTTTTTTTTTTTCTTTAAACATTTTGATGTAGTGGATCGGCGGA
>NW_021354383.1:0-372 GCF_001605985.2 Dendrobium catenatum | reverse complement strand
ATTTGGGTTATACCTAAACAAGTCTAGGTAAATATCTAGTAGTTAATATATAACAATTAAGAAATGAAAATGAATACAAAATTGATTACAACTAGGATAGCCTAAGGATTAATGAGGTGGCAATAATAATCCCATGATTTGTGCATGAATTAGCTTTCCACACCAATAGTATAGGCAATAATAAGTAGATGGCTCTTCCCACAAGTCTTTGATAAGAAATTTTGTCTACTAATATGCCTTTTGGAGCATCCCCAAATTTATTATTAAATTCTATAAGGGGCTCTCGATAAGCTTGCATCCCAACTTGCCTGCTTCTTTCAATAAGTTTGTTATATATTGCTATAATGATATAAAGATTTAATGTTAAGAGTG
>NW_021354382.1:0-697 GCF_001605985.2 Dendrobium catenatum | reverse complement strand
TTACACATGAAGCAATATATGAGTTTAACACTTGATTGTACTTGTTCACATACTTTTAACAAAATTGTATAAGTTGTATAAGGCTTTAATATAAATTTGAAATGAATGTCGTTCTCTTTCATATCTAAGTTTAATCCCTCCAAAAGAAAGGTAAATAAAAAAAGTTTTTGTTTGTTTTATTTTGAAATTATATAAACTTGATTTTCTCTCACTCCTTGCATCTGGATTGATTCAGGAATTTAATAGATTTTATCAAACTGCCATATGACAAATTTGATTCCTACAACAGGTTTGAATTTTATTTATTAGCCCTCTTATAATTTTGACTCAATATCAAAGTCTAACATGTAAGTTTACAGCAAAGATTTTGTATTAAAGCATATGGGAGGTGTCCAAAAGAAAGAATAAATAAATAAATGTCATCATGACTACCTCACCATGGTTCAGATTCCATTAAATGCTACATGACATATATATATGGAAGATTTAACACATGGATATTGGATCAAGTACAAGTCATAATTGCTAGTTATAAATAGTGATATACATGAATTGAATTATATAAAGAAAATCTGCTCAAAACTTTGACTCAAAGTCAAGCATACAATCAAATATCCTTAAATGAAATTTTTGACAATGGCAGCAAATGATATTCGATTGAGATGAAGTAAGAGAATCCATATTTCTAATTTCTTGT
>NW_021354381.1:0-243 GCF_001605985.2 Dendrobium catenatum | reverse complement strand
GAACTCGAAGAAAACAAAGGTTTGGACACATTTGAACGACCAAGGACTTGGGACTATACTCAGAACTCAAATCAAATGAACTTAACTTGGCGTAATTTAAAACAAAATCAAGCTCAATCAAGTAATGTTGTAAGGAATGAGAACTTGGTTCAAACTTCATCAAATGTGAACTTGAAAGGCAATATAAGCTTGGACTTGAAACTAGAGAACTTGATTGAACTCATATTGAATCCGGACTTGAAC
>NW_021354380.1:0-367 GCF_001605985.2 Dendrobium catenatum | reverse complement strand
ATATGTTTGTCAAAAAGAACATGAAATTTATCTCCTTATCTAAATCCAGTTATAATTTTAATTTAAAATTTTGAAAGATTAAATTTTGTAATGAAATTAATTTATAGAGCAAAGTAATTTATAACTCATTTCAACGATCAATTTCAAATGATTTTTCATGTTAAAGACAAACATATCAAGATGTAATAATTGTCAAGAAAACATATAACATTTCATTGATATATAGGATCACATATAAACATGTCTCAAAACATATTATCTCAACATAACATGTCACATCACATCATCAAAACAACATCATCATAAAACATGAAAATACTGAACACAAGAAGCAACATCACAACAACAAATATAACCACTCATAAGC
>NW_021354379.1:0-1237 GCF_001605985.2 Dendrobium catenatum | reverse complement strand
TTTTTAAATAATAAAAAATAACATTAAAATAAAATAATGATTGAAATATGAAGTATAAAATAATATAAAAAGATCCTAATAATGGTGGCACGTGCGCCATATATAATTAAATACGAAAAATTATTATTCATTTTGTCATTTAGTACTGATTATATAAATAGTTCAATTTTGTTGGCGAGTGGGAAATATCGGTGTTATTTATTAGTAGAAAGAACTTCTCGTTTACGCTCAGAATTGTAATTAACAAATGGAACAACTTATGAAACTACTTTGATAATAACGGGGTCAAAGTATATCTTTAAAAACAATTAATTATGTCAGCATTCCCGAAGCTTCCAAAATTTTTTATCATTTCATTGCTCCGACTTTCTTGGTTTCCTTTCTTGGCACCTAAAATAAATATTTTCAATTTTTAAATATTATTTCTCTTGTTTGTATTTGGACTATTTAATTATTACATATTATTTTTATTTTATTTCTTAAAGTAAATTTTTGAGTACTGGAAGTTGTAATGGTTTAAATGAAAGCTTAAATGCATATCAAGAGAAAAAATATTGAGTGTTTGAAGATGTCTTGCATAATTTCTTAAGCTCTTTAAATTACAATTTTCGAAATTAAGATTTTATTTGAGACGACCTTCTTCCTGCTTCTTTTTAGTCCAAAAAAAAAAAAAAAAAATCGCTTTAAAAAGCATAAAGAAAGCTGTGTCAAATGAAGCCTAAATTTACAAAATTTGTGTTGTATATGCGCATCAAAAGAAGTGAATTAGTTGTGGCACAAATTCTTCTCAAATTGAAACACAAACAATAAATATGCAAAAATAAATAGTTTAATAATGAAATCAAACCTACAACATAAGTAATCTAATGTGCATTTGAAAAAATGAAAATAAATGGTTGAGCATATTAATTAATAACTAGTTTGGATACACAATGTTGGGGCATTGTATGATAATAATTTTTTTAGGGGGATGAACTCCCTCACCCTCCAAGCGAGCACGACAAATTGAACTGAGGTCCGAGGTAATAGTACAATCCGATTGATCGACACAATTAGATTCCACACAGACTAACAAAGCTTATCGTATGTTTGGGGTGACTGCAATATTTTATTAAATATGATTATGAAATTATTGTTGAAAAATAACTTGGTTATTTTGAATGCAAAAAAACAGCTTTTCGTTATATAAGTTTCTTAAAAAAAAAAGGCAAGAAAATAATAGCAAATAAAATTGTGA
>NW_021354378.1:0-238 GCF_001605985.2 Dendrobium catenatum | reverse complement strand
GATATATTTTAATCATCATGGTTATAATTTCTTTAAAAATTTCACAATTTACAATAATTGCATCAATTGTTAAATCAAGACTGCATTTTAAATTCTATTGAATTTTATGGTAGGAATATTAAAAAGATTTGCAGCCAAAAAGCAAAAAAGTTCAGTAGGATTAGAAGAGAAGGCTGCACCTATTTTAACCCAGTTTTTATGTTAGCTTCTTTCTTATAACAATATATATATATATATA
>NW_021354377.1:0-596 GCF_001605985.2 Dendrobium catenatum | reverse complement strand
TTTTTTATTGTGTTTTGAATGAGTTTTGATTGCCATTTACCTGCACTTTACTTGCGCTTTGGCTGCACTTTTGATGCGCTTGACTTAAAATTCTGCGAACACATTAAATATATAAGTAGAATTCTTTCCTTGTTTATTCTGCTCTATTCATTGATTATTGATTATGGGAAAGTTGGTTGACGTGCTAGTTACTTTTGCATTCGAATGTTTTTAAGTTTCATTTTGGCATTCCTCTAAAAATAGATTGAATCAAACCCAAAAAATCTTGCATATTCCTTAGAAAATCTATTTGAAGGACAATGTTAACTATGTTTCTTTATGGAATATCAAATTCTTTAAGGGGCTGTTTGGTTGCCTGAAAAAGAAATGCAGTGTAAAGTAAATGCAATGTAAAGTAAATGTGATGCATTCCGAATATTTTGAGTCTGTTTGGTTCTCTGCAAAATAAATGTAGGAGAATTAATTCTCTTGTTTGGTTAGGTATATCCAAAGTAAAGTAAAAGCATTTTTTTAATAATTTATTTTGGCATTAAAACAAATGTATTTATAAAAACAGTGTATTATAATAATTAATATTATTTGATGTTATAGAAGTG
>NW_021354376.1:0-228 GCF_001605985.2 Dendrobium catenatum | reverse complement strand
AGGTGTGTTGCTTTTGCTCCACCTATCTTCAAGAATAATATAAACAATGCTCCAAAAACTTGAGTCTTCAACATGTGACTTTCTTTCATGTCAGTATATAATTTCTTTCACTTTTGCTAACATAGAGTCTCACATCTCATAAATCAACTACGACGTAGTAATCATATGACACATTTTTATTCCATGGCCAAAAATTGCATTTGAATGACACATTCCCTCCTCCTTCAA
>NW_021354375.1:0-275 GCF_001605985.2 Dendrobium catenatum | reverse complement strand
TAGACTTTGAAGAGACCTTTGCCCCTGTAGCTAGATTAGAAGCCATTAGAGTGCTATTAGCCTTTGCCTATTTTAAGTGGTTTAAGATTTTTCAAATGGACGTTAAGAGTGCATTTTTAAATAGGGTAATAAAACAGGATGTGTTTGTAGAACAACCCAAAAGTTTTGAGAGTTCATAATTTCCAAATCATCTTTTCAAATTAAAAAAGACCTTATATGGATTAAAGAAGGCACCCAGAGCTTGGTATGAGAGGCTTAACATATTTTTACTAGAG
>NW_021354374.1:0-331 GCF_001605985.2 Dendrobium catenatum | reverse complement strand
ATTATTAATTTTTAATTATAAATAATAAAGATCCTACACTTAATAACTTACACTTATTAACCTAATTTTCTGAATTTAAAAAAAAAAAAATCGTCGGTGAACAGTGCGACGAATGGCAGACGGCAAACGAGCCTTAAGCGTTCGGTTGGAGAAGACCTAAACTTGGCACAACGAGCCCCACAAATTGACTATAAACTGAAACTTCCTAGCCCTAACCCAAAGAACACGGCCCGGAGATGTCATTGAAACAAGGTAACAAAATGGATTTACAGAGATGGAGCGGAACTTCAAGCAGCAAAATAGCATATTAATTTGAAGGAGAACAAGAAAA
>NW_021354373.1:0-263 GCF_001605985.2 Dendrobium catenatum | reverse complement strand
AGAGCAAATGGCTTAGCTGAAGCCTTCAACAAAACACTGGTGAAATTATTAAAGAAAATCCTTACCAAGAACAAAAGAGAGTGGCATACGAAGATGGCAGAGGCGTTGTGGGCATATCGTACAACATACAAAACGCCAACCAAAGCCACTCCTTACTCTCTAGTATTTGGAGTTGAAGCCGTACTGCCACTAGAAGTTGAACTTCCATCTCTTCGAGTTGCTGTCCATAATGAGCTGACTCAAGAACAAAATGCTCGTCTAAG
>NW_021354372.1:0-1553 GCF_001605985.2 Dendrobium catenatum | reverse complement strand
TATAGTAGCCAGCTAACCCAAGAAAACTCCGTATCTCTGTCACTGTTATAGGTCTTGGCCAATCAGCTATAGCCTGTACTTTGTGCTGCTCCACAGAAATACCATCTCCACTAATGACATGACCCAGAAAAGTCACATTCTTTAGCCAAAAATCGCACTTAGAAAATTTGGCAAACAGTTCATTACTCCTTAGTGTTTGCAACACTGCTAGGAGATGATTTGCATGATGCTTTTCATCACATGAATAGATAAGAATGTCATCTATGAAAACAATGACAAAACCATCTAGCATTGACTGGAAAACTCGATTCATAAGGTCCATAAATGCAGCTGGGGCATTTGTTAACCCAAATGGAAGCACTGTGAATTCATAATGGCCATACCTTGAGCTAAATGCTGTCTTCGGGATGTCTTCTTCCTTAATTCTCAACTGATAATAACCAGACCTCAGGTCAATCTTGGAAAAGACTGTAGCTCCTACTAACTGATCAAACAAGTCATCAATCCTCGGCAAAGGATACTTGTTCTTAATGGTAAGCTTGTTCAACTCTTTATAATTGATACAGAGTCGCATGCTACCATCCTTCTTCTTTACAAAAAGAACTGGTGCTCCCCAAGGTGAAGTGCTAGGACGAATAAATCCCTTCTCCAGCAACTCTTGCAATTGGGACTTCAATTCCTAAAGTTCCTTTACCGCCATACGATTTGGTGCTTTTGAAACAGACTCAGCACCAGGTACAAGATCGATTGAGAAATCAATCTCTCTAACTGGAGGCATTCCAGGTAGAACTTCAGGAAACACATCAGGAAAATCTCTCACTACAGCAATCTCCTTCAGTTCTGGCACTTGCTTAGAAGTGTCCCTTACATGTGCTAGAAAGCTTGGGTATCCCTTCAAAATTAAACTACAAGCCTTCATAAAATAGATAATTATAGAGGATACACCTCGATCACCCTGAAAAACAAGTTTCTCTCCTCTAGGAAACTTGATCTTCACCACTTTCTTATTGCAGTTAATGGAAATAAATTGATTCGACATCCAATCCATTTCTAAGATCACATCAAACTCCGACAAGGGTAGAACTTCCAACCGAACATCAAACTCCTCACAAATAGTGAGAAAAGTGCAACACATAAGTGTAGCAGTCTGTAATATCAAAATCTGCTTCAGGATCGTCCAGGACGATCTGGGATCGTCCTGGGACGATCAGTGGTGAAATTGCTCTAGAATTTGCCCAGATTTGCTCCAGGTGTATTTCTGTAGGTATCGTCCGGGCCGATAGGGACATCGTCCAGGTCGATCTGTACTGTTCAAAATATAGTCCTGAGAATAGTTCTGGGAACCGTCCAGGACGATCAAATTTGGTCTGATCGTCCCGGGATGATCTGGCGATCGGCCGGGCCGATCTGAGTATTATAAAGCTGAAATCAGTCGTTTTGAAGAGAGAAAATCAAAAATAAAAATATCTGATTTTCGGACGACGTGGAGCTGTTTTCGTCCGACGCGACTGTTCGAGAAATTGCTGTACGCAAGGTAAGGCACATTCCGCCTT
>NW_021354371.1:0-581 GCF_001605985.2 Dendrobium catenatum | reverse complement strand
TTTCCACCATGTAACATACTCTATATGATTTGTATTTAATACATAAATCCAGGGCTTTCCTTCCAATGAAGGGCCTCATTTGTAATCAACTGCAAGTACTAGTTGATTCATTCAAACTGGGCTAGACTCCATGGTTTTTCCCCTTTTTATGATTTTCCACGTAAAAATCTTAGTGTCTCTTATAAATGATGCACCCTCTCTTTTTATTTGATTGCGTGTTGGATCTTCGCACAAAAGCTAAGACATTAAACTTTAAATTTCTCTACCGTCGTGAATATTTCAGGACACAGCAATATTATTGATTAGTAGTTTTAAAATGTTGTTGAACCTATTAATCCTCTTATTTATTTTTTATTTTTGGTAAGAAGTACGTTGTTGTATTTAGATTTCAGTAATTGCTTTAATATTTGCTTGTGATCCTTGTTTTGCATATTTAGCATTTGGTCTTAGCTATAGAAGATTTAATATTTTTTGTAATTTTCATTTATATGATGAAAATTATATGCGGACAAATATGCCAGAATTCTATTGGTAAGATTTAAGTATCTTTTAGATGTTTTCTCCTTCCTCTTTTTTTTTTT
>NW_021354370.1:0-265 GCF_001605985.2 Dendrobium catenatum | reverse complement strand
AGGAAAGGTTTGGTAGCTATCAAAGTTGACATGGAACAGACCTATGATAGTATGTGTTGGGCAACTCTTGAAAAAGTAAAGGATTGGTTTGGTTTTCCTATGGCTTTTTCAAAATTAATTTTGGATTGTGTAGTATATCCAAAATATTCTATCTTGATTAATGGTGAAAGCTCAAAATGGATAGAGGCTGAATGTGGATATAGACAAGGCTGCCCTTTGTCTCCATTTATGTTTATCATGTGTTCTCAATTGCTAACTGAAGAAT
>NW_021354369.1:0-239 GCF_001605985.2 Dendrobium catenatum | reverse complement strand
TAGCTCCTCATTCTGAATGCTCTCCTCTTTGATGGCTCCCCAATCTATCAGCACTGGTACTGATACAACAATCCCTTGGAGCTCCCCCATACAGCGTGATAAGGCATCCGCTGCCTTATTCTCTAGTCCCGGTCGGTAGTGGATCTCAAAATCATATCCTAGCAACTTGGACAGCCACCTTTGGTGCTCTTCTGTGACCATCTTCTGCTCTAACAAGTACTTCAGGCTCCTCTGATCAG
>NW_021354368.1:0-325 GCF_001605985.2 Dendrobium catenatum | reverse complement strand
CCCCGATGATGGCCGTGTTGAATGCAGATCTCAACCGCAGGGGTTTCCAAATATTTTCAAATATCTCCCAAAAGTCCACACAAAATCCAAAGCTCCACCCAAATACCCAAAAACTCTATAAAAATCTCAAAAACCCAAAATCCAAAAAATATTCAAAATTCCAAAAATATTTAAAATTGAAATAAATCCATCAACCCGCTTAAAGCAAAATCCATCCACCCTCCGCAACAGTTTGCCGAGGTGGACAATCAAAATTTACTTCAGCTCACATAGAGCCAAATGCCTAGTCGAAAATATTACTAGGATCCATTCTCAAAAAGTCTTC
>NW_021354367.1:0-258 GCF_001605985.2 Dendrobium catenatum | reverse complement strand
AAAAGGACTGGAGTCGACATGACTTGAAGTATAAAATTCCTTCCAAAATCCTACAAAAATATAAGTGACTTTAAAAGTCACCCCGATGATGGCCGTGTTCACAGAAAATCTCAACCGGAGGGGTCAAATCTCAAATCCAATAAAAATTTAAATTCTCAAAATAAAATCAATCACCTCAAAACTCAAAACTAAAAATCATTCACCTCCCACAATCGTTTGTTGGGGTGATAAATTTGAAATTAACCTCAGCTCACAAAG
>NW_021354366.1:0-222 GCF_001605985.2 Dendrobium catenatum | reverse complement strand
CTTCGAAGTGCCAGCTTGATTAAGGAGTTGCTTAGAAGTGGATGCTCGCATCGCAGGTAGTGCCTTAAGATCTATCACCGGCTCAATGGGGGACTTCCACTTCATACCCGAAACACCCTCAAGCTGTTTCAGCATCTTTATTGTTTTCTTAGAGACTATAGTCTCCCACTGTTCTTCTTGGATCATCTTCTTTTTCTTTCTTTTTTCTTCAACCGGGGGTAT
>NW_021354365.1:0-453 GCF_001605985.2 Dendrobium catenatum | reverse complement strand
TCTATGATGCATAGATACGGACACGGCGACACAGACATGACATGACAAGGACACGGGACACATCAATTATTGAAAATAGAGGACACAAACATGAGTTGGACATGGTTTCATAATTTTTATATTTTAAAAATAGTGAATAAAAATTGAATAAGTTTAATATTTAAAATAATTTAGAAATACCAAGTCATTTAACTAGAATTTATTCTTAAAAGGATTAATATTAGGATATTGAGAGTCGGACGTCGATGCCGTGCATCAGACATCAAGAGAGGAGACAATAATGTTGTCAAGAGTCGGGCATCAAACGTTATGCAGTAAGTATCGGGCGTTGATGTTAAGAGGCCGTTTGTCTTCGATGTTAAGAGGACGTTGGTCATCGATGTTAAAACAACATCAAACAAAGATGAGTTGTCATATTGTGGGTATAGAAATTGCTAGTGCCTAGCATCAATA
>NW_021354364.1:0-260 GCF_001605985.2 Dendrobium catenatum | reverse complement strand
ATTCAACTTGCTTTACATCAAGACTAGGATGCAATGAACCTAGGATTGCCACCCTAGGATCGCCATCGCCTTAATAGCTTCTTCCTCCTCCAGTGTAACAGTTGTCGTGGTACCTTCTTATTTCCCCCATGTATCGAGGGTAGGAATCCCATCTTTCTTCCCTCTGCCTCACATGACCTAATCCCCGTGGTTCGGCATGTCCTCCTTCTCTGGTCATCCACTCCTCTAGCCAAAAGACATCCCATAGTGGTTTGCCACCC
>NW_021354363.1:0-260 GCF_001605985.2 Dendrobium catenatum | reverse complement strand
TTTTGATTTTAATTTTCATTGGTTAAGGATTTAATTATGGTAAGTTAGAGGGGTTAAACATAATTTTTGGGTTTAAATTGGATTTATTACATTTTTCGGAAGTTTCAATGGCTTAATTAAGGGTTTAATCTAAGAAATTTAATTAAGGGCCTTAATCATTTCCAAAACCAGTGAAATTTTTCCTAGTGGCTTTATATGTCACTAAATTCAAATGTTTGAAGTTTCAACTCAAGGGGAAGTGAATCCTAA
Source organism: Dendrobium catenatum (assembly GCF_001605985.2). Classification (NCBI taxonomy): domain Eukaryota; kingdom Viridiplantae; phylum Streptophyta; class Magnoliopsida; order Asparagales; family Orchidaceae; genus Dendrobium; species Dendrobium catenatum. Next base: position 11 of record NW_021354363.1, on the reverse strand, counting down.
TTATGGGAAAT
>NW_021354362.1:0-226 GCF_001605985.2 Dendrobium catenatum | reverse complement strand
TTGTAAAAAAATACTTTTTAGCATAAAAATTAAAAAAAAAATGAAAAAAGAACAATTAATAAAACTATGACTGGAATATGAAAAACAAAACAATAATAAAATTATCTCGACCAAATTCTATGCTTACAACATGCTAAAACTATATCAAATAAATATTTGCAGTCCAGTGAATATTTACTGTAAAAGCATATTGAGATTTGCCATTTTCAAATTATTCTGTACTATA
>NW_021354361.1:0-309 GCF_001605985.2 Dendrobium catenatum | reverse complement strand
CTTATTGGCATCAAATCCTTGAGATATGAATCAATAGTATATGATCGATAGGGCACAAAGCCCTCTATTAGCTGGTGAATTCAAATTTGTTCCCTTAGACAAACATTCAACCCAGGTCTACAAGGTTCCTTGGACGAGGCAACCCATGGCTACCGATAAGAATCCTTCTGTCAGGTTGGGTCGACTACCTCCTCTGACTAAGTAGACCAGGGATCACGATGGCCCAGGATGACGGAACCATGGGATCTTGATCGGGTTTATCATCCACTCCGCGACCATCCGCTTTAAGTGCTGTGGTGAAATTTCTAT
>NW_021354360.1:0-983 GCF_001605985.2 Dendrobium catenatum | reverse complement strand
TATTTAGTTAATTAAACGATCACAAACGAGCTTTAATTGAACCGATCGCGAACAACGAGTAGCTCGTCGAACGTTTGGTTTGCTTGCAGCCCTAGTCACCATGACCTGGTGAGGTATGAGTATTTGAACAATAAGAGAAGAGTTGTCAAATTTAAGTCGATGAGTGATAGGTGGGCACAAAGCTAGTGGCTATAGAGTCAAAGGCTCTAGCATGATTTAGATATACATGAATGTGGAATGGCACTATATTAGAGATAATTAGAGCATGTGGGCAAATACTACAATAGGTGAGGATGAGCATTAAGAGACAGGCACTCATCGATGGATATCACAATAGTAAGATGGTGGGCAATATAATAGTGGGATAATAGATAAGCTATAATCTCAGGCTACAACAAAGCATATCATCCTATAAAGGGCAACACATTTTCTCGATGACAACAAAAAGGCATCATGCTTCCTAGGATTATGGTATCATCTTACTAAAAATGACAAATTTGGGAAGAAGAACGCTAACAAAATATTTGGGCATGAAGATGTACGCAACAAGTTTGTAGAATACAAGTCGATGAAGTTGTTGACACATTTGAGTTGCCTCTTATATGATGATATGGATGGAAAAAAAATTGACATGTGGACATGTCGATATGATGGCTCAAGGAAGAATGGGTACCTATTGAGTAATGACTATTTAACCACCTAGAATGGGTGCATTGACCAATTTATAAGGGTTAGGATAAGCTACTTATAAGTGTAGTGGTTAGTTAAGGGGCTATTGATGCTTATCTAGCTTTCCTGATAATAAAGGCTTATAAAAGGGTTGCTAGGTGGAGGCCTAGTGATGGTAAAATGTATTAGCTAGAACATTGACAGAGAAAAGAGAAGAGTTGTTTAAAAATATATTTCTTATTAAGCTATGCCATAAGGCAATGACACTTTTGGGTATTTTGGTATAGTAAGCTAAATAAAGATGTTGATAAATG
>NW_021354359.1:0-303 GCF_001605985.2 Dendrobium catenatum | reverse complement strand
TTTCACCACCAACGAATGCATCTCTAACTATTGTACCCAACTTCCTCGATTAGGTTGCTCACCTACCATCACCTGTCTCTACGAGCAAAAAAATGTTAGTCATGCTATTACTAAAGGTTCCCTCATTTAAGACACCATTTACCCACTTACCACCAACTTCCTAGTCCGCCCTATGTAACATTTTATGAGAAAAAAAATGATCAATTACACAATGGCACCACCACTATTTAATCTTGACACATGCTATGACATCACTAACTTCGAGCATGTGGTGTTACCATAGATTTTGATGATCTATGATGG
>NW_021354358.1:0-534 GCF_001605985.2 Dendrobium catenatum | reverse complement strand
AGCTCATTAATTGCAAGTTGCCGACATTATCGTCCAGGCCGATATGAACATCAGCCTGGCCGATCAGTACAAATCTCAGAAGATCGGCCAGAGCATCGCCCTGGATGCACTCATAGACGATTGAAAATTGGCATTATTATCCAGGCCGGTCTCACGATCGTCCCGGCCAATTAGTACAAATCAAGGGAAAATCATCCTGAGCATCTCCCTGTTTTTGTGCTGGCTGATATTTATCATCCTGAAGTAACTTAAGGTTTTAGAATTAATCATCCGGGCCGATCCTGTGATTGTCCAGGACGATATGATCGTATCAATCATCCTTAATTACTCTCTAGATTTCCTGATCAATTAAGGTATAATTTGAGAATTTCTTCCAGGCCGATCAATGATCGTCCTGGCCGATAATTTAAAAATACAGTATACCTTAATTGTCTATGGCAGTAATTTGTTTCTGTTTTGAGCTTATCGTCCTGGTCGATACACGTATCGTCCAGGCCGATTTGTTAATGACGGCTGCCTTAATTAAGAATCCTT
>NW_021354357.1:0-316 GCF_001605985.2 Dendrobium catenatum | reverse complement strand
AGTTGGAACTAAGTGGGTATTCAAAAATAAAATGAACGACTCAAGAATAGTCATTAGAAATAAGGCTAGATTAGTTGCTATGGGGTATAATCAGATTGAAGAAATTAATTTTGAGGAGACTTTTGCCCCTGTAGCTAGACTTGAAGCAATTAGGGTGTTGTTAGCCTTTGCTTGTTTTAAAGGTTTCAAATTGTTTCAAATAGACGTGAAAAGTGCCTTTTTAAATGGGGTAATTGAAGAGGATATTTTTGTAAAACAACCTCCAGGTTTTGAAAATTTTAAATACCCAAATCATGTTTTCAAATTGAAAAAGGCA
>NW_021354356.1:0-225 GCF_001605985.2 Dendrobium catenatum | reverse complement strand
CGTAATGTTTAAGAACCGTTTGGTAATCCAAATTGTGGTTTGAACCTTCCAATAATGCTTTTGGCCCTTGATTTGTACTCATCTGGGCTCAGATTGAATCAAATTTGGTGTCGTTGGGTTCGTATTTCCGAGACGTTCAATTTGACTATAAGTTTGCTGAAATCGGAGTTTGGATGGTCCCAATTTTAATTTTGGAAGTTTCCAACTTGATTTTACATTAAGATT
>NW_021354355.1:0-325 GCF_001605985.2 Dendrobium catenatum | reverse complement strand
AAGTACAAATTACCCATTAATTATTATTTACACTATTAATTATATATTTAATGATATATATTTTAAGTTATTTTAATTAAGCTAATTATATTTGTTGCGTCCTGGAATATTCGCGGCGGTAGAGAAATATATAGTTTAATGTCTTAGCATTGTACGAAGATCCAGCACACAATCAGATTAGTGAGAGGGTGTAGCATTTATAAAAGACACCAGAGTTTTTACGTGGAAAACCCCAAAAAAGGGGAAAAAACCACGAGGCCTAGCCCAGTTGAAAATGATTCTACTAGAAATTTGAGTCGGTTACAAAGGGTTGAATAGCCTCCAA
>NW_021354354.1:0-224 GCF_001605985.2 Dendrobium catenatum | reverse complement strand
ACCGAGAAAATAAAAAAAAGAAATCAAAAATCAAATCTCACCTGCTCTACCGAAGCCACGATCTCGGCACGACTCGCACGTCGCTGGCACGTCGACATCGTCTCACGCACGACCTCGCACGATCCTCGCGTCGTTAAAATGAGCACGAAGGCTCTCATTCGCGGCAGCTTCCTCTCGCTCATCTCCTCCAACAAACCGAGCTCTTCGATCTTCTCTGCTCCTAA
>NW_021354353.1:0-235 GCF_001605985.2 Dendrobium catenatum | reverse complement strand
TACACTCCTGGACAATTGAAATTTGGCTTGATCGTCCGGGACAACCTCACGATCGTCCAGGCCAATTAGTTCAAATCAGAGGAAAATCGTCCTTAGAATAGCCTTGGATACGAGCTGGCCGATATTTATCGTCCTGAAGTAACTTAAGGTTTTTGAATAGATCGTCCTGGCAGATCCTGCGATCGTCCAAGATGATATAATCGTATCAATCATCCTTAATTACTCCCTTGATTTC
>NW_021354352.1:0-276 GCF_001605985.2 Dendrobium catenatum | reverse complement strand
TAATATTTAGGATTTATAAAATCTTCAAGTTTGGGGGTATCATATTATCCTCAAGAGCTCTTATTTTCAATTTATAAAATGAATTCATATCTTCCAAGATTCGATTTGTATAATTGATTCGATATGTTTTGCTCTCAGATTCATCCTTAAATATTTTAAAATCTTTTTCAAGATCAGCATAGGATGATTTTAAATTCTCATAATTCTTATTCAAGTCATCATATTCGTCAAGTAGTTTTATGTGATTGTCATCTATTAATGCATGATCTTTCCTAA
>NW_021354351.1:0-717 GCF_001605985.2 Dendrobium catenatum | reverse complement strand
AATCTATCATAAATTAATCAAAATATATTAAAATTATATAAATATAAATGTTGAATATATTTTTATTTGCATAAGGCATGGGTCCAGCCCATTCTAGTATGATTAGCTCAAGCTGTTAACCCTAGATTGGACCAGTTAAGTGGGTCCATGGTGGGCCCATAATAGGCTTTTGAAGACCTTTTCTTTTTAATGGGCACTGTTTTTTGTAGCCTCACTAATTATGTGGGAAGTTAGACTAAGGATTTGGTAACTTATTAGTATAAAAGTTTTTTTAATTAAAATTTATTGTACCAAAAAGGCGCTTCATAAAGCAGTAAAAAAGTTGTCCCAAATGAAATCTAATTAGTACTATTTTAAATAATAGCTTAGGCTTCAAATTAAACAATCAAGAAAAATAATACTCTTCGGATAATTCCAACATAAGTAAAGTAATAATGGACTTAATCCTATTTGACATATGGGATAATAATTTTAACAAAATGGGTATAACATAATACTTTTTGTTTAAATATCATTTCATTCATTTATAGAATACTTTTAATATGACAAAAATATATTATGTATATTGGGATGGCTGTAGCATTTAATAAAGTTGCTGTAAAAAAAACAACTTTACTGTTGATAAGTCCTAAAAAATTGCCTTGATCAAGCACGAATCTCGAGGCATATTCAAAAGGGAATTTTTCAGCAAACTTATAATCAAATTGAACATCTCAA
>NW_021354350.1:0-1049 GCF_001605985.2 Dendrobium catenatum | reverse complement strand
GAGTTAGAAAGCCCTCTTATTTAAAGAAAACGATACATTCGTCCCGAACGAAAAAGGTTCGTCCCGGACAAAAATTCACATTCGTCTGGACGAAAAAAGTTCATACTGACGATTGAATTCGTCCAAAATGAAACGACTTTTCATAATCAACACAACTTACGATGCGTCCTTTCGTATAGACTTTTGACCTGACCGATCTTACAGAAGAACACGTGTTCGTTCAGACGATCATTATTTATAATCGTTTTAATGGCAGTTAAAACCGTCCCCTACTTCGAACCGCCACATGTTCGTCCAGACGAACTTTAGGTTCGTACAGACGAAGTTCAATAATAAAAACCACCTTATCCATTGAACCGTTTTCTTGTTTTTCACACAGTTACCAAAAAATTTCATCCCGGACGATCTTATGATCGTACAGACGAACTATATTAAAAAACTAAAAAAACTGCACTAAATCTGAAAGTTTCACGCATTTCAACACATCGTCCCGTACGAAAAATTTTTGAATCTGAATAACCAATTATTTGTTCAAAGCAAACACAATGAACAAAAACAAAAAACTATGAAAACACAATGAACAATACATAAATTTTTTGAATTTTTGTATTTTTATCAAAACAAACACAATAAACATACAAAACACAATGAACAACGAAAATGTATAGACTTTAAATAAAAATCACAAAAACAAAAAACTATGAAAACAAAACGTCAATGTTGCAAAATCATTTTTATTTAAGCATTTAAATCAATCACACAAAGCCTTGTTCTTAATGCACTGAAAGTATGAAAGGCTAAAGGTTTTGTAAAAATGTCTGCAAGTTGATTTTCAGTATAAACATGTGTAAGTTCAATTTCACCTTTTGAAACATGATCCCTTATGAAATGATGCCTTATGTCTTTATGTTTAGTTCTTGAATGTTGAATATGATTTTTAGAAATGCAAATAACACTAGTGTTATCATAATAAATTGGAATAGTGCCTATTGTTAATCCTAAATCAATCAACTATTGTTTCAACCAAAGTACTTATGCCACACAACTTC
>NW_021354349.1:0-459 GCF_001605985.2 Dendrobium catenatum | reverse complement strand
GATAGGACACGACTATTAGCTTTAGGTTAGGTTGTTGCTCTGCTTTTCTTTTCTGTTTTTTGTTGTGACGCTCTGCATGTGACCCATGTGTTGGTTGTTTTTGCTACCTGTTGTAGCCTTTCTGTGATGATGTTTCTGTACTGTTTTTTAGCTTTCTTTTCTGTACTATTGCTGTGAGCGTTAGAATACCCATAGGTTAGGTACGCCTTTTTCTACTAATGTTGTCTTCCTACAGGTGGCCATGCTCGTATAGTGCTAGAAAGGGGGCTAAAATTAATAATCATTTATAACTGCTTTAGGTACCCGCTTCAACTGCTTAGCCCCTAATAATCAGAGCACGACCAAGTGTGATTTAATTTCAACATTTTTATATATATAACTGTTTGGGTGAAATTTTTATTATAACTGCTTAAGATAACCCCTGCAGGAGAGTCTAGAATTTTTCTCTTTTTCTAATGT
>NW_021354348.1:0-349 GCF_001605985.2 Dendrobium catenatum | reverse complement strand
AGAAGAATATTTATTGCTTATCTTAACAGTGGGAGGGGTTAAAGACGAGACCAGCCCAATTTCGGTTTCTCCTATACCTTCCTCGGTGGGAGAATTAAGGTTGGGGATGATAATCTGTTCAGGAGCAGTGAGAATCCTGTGATTTTGGACGGTTTTTGCAGGACTATTACAGGATGTGTTAGAAATAATTTCTTCAATGATTTTACCTCCCAAATCAGATTCCCCGTTATTTTTTGCTACTTCTGGCTCTTTAGGTTTCCAAATTACCTGGGAAGGAACCAAATCAAGTTTGAAGTGGAAACAGTTTTGTTATTGTTGATTTTTTCTTGAATGTCGGGTTTGCTAACAT
>NW_021354347.1:0-242 GCF_001605985.2 Dendrobium catenatum | reverse complement strand
AGCGCTTTTAGCATGCGACTTCTTCACGGAGGGATTCATACCATCACAAAGTTTTCAACCTCGAATTCTTTAAATCTTTTCTTGTGATCTGAAATAAGCTTACAATTAGAATTACTTTGTTCAATGCTTCTTTTAATTTCTTTATAAATCTCCTGGAGATGAGATGCAAATGCATATGCAAAAGAACCGGTATGCAAGAATCAAAGCTCACACAAAAGTTTTAAATAGAAATAACTTGGAAG
>NW_021354346.1:0-355 GCF_001605985.2 Dendrobium catenatum | reverse complement strand
AAAAATATGCATAATCGTAATCTCTACAACACATAAAAAGTTACGAGGTGAAAGCTTTACCAGTGCAAAATTATCCCCATTTTTTTCTAACGGATGCAAAATTTTGATCAGAATTAACGCTAAAACTTATACATTTTTAAAAATTGAGATGAGCAAAATGTGCCTTACCACATGAAAAATAACTTTCCAAACTACATCAATGGATGAAAATGGCCTGAAGTCACTAAAAACCATATCTTACTCTCTCTCCTCTCTTTCTCCCTTAAATGCCCTAAGAAGCACTCTGTTTGGCAAATCCGAAAATGACATAGAAAAATCAATTTTAATAATAGATAAGTGCTTTTAGATATTTATC
>NW_021354345.1:0-246 GCF_001605985.2 Dendrobium catenatum | reverse complement strand
GTAAAACCCCCACTAGCTTAATGGAAAAAGTATACCCATAAAAGACCATATCAATCATAGCAGAAGGATCGATCCTTAACAGATAAGCGTTGAACTTTATGCAACGCAAGAGATTTAAGAGAAAAACCTCACCAGTTAAGCACAGAAACATAATAGCATAAAGAATGACGGAAAGAGTAAACTCAGTCCAGTTGCCAGAGATTAAATTCAGGATACTAGTAAAATTTCTACCAAGAAAAATATCAT
>NW_021354344.1:0-239 GCF_001605985.2 Dendrobium catenatum | reverse complement strand
CATGAAACCCCAACAATATTCATCATATTTGAAATTATTGAGAATAAGAGAGCAATTTGAACATGACTTTTAGCAACATATACTAAGGCTAACTGGAGTTGATGTGAGAAGCAATGAATGTAATGTGCTGCATTATTCTCATTGAGAAATAATGCCTTTAACCCATTAAACTCCCCGCTCATATTACTTGCTCCATCATATTCTTGACCACGCAATTTGGATATACTTAAACCATAAGT
>NW_021354343.1:0-234 GCF_001605985.2 Dendrobium catenatum | reverse complement strand
ATTTAATTAATATTAATTAACTATTTAATAATATTAAATGTTTTAAAATTAATTAATTTATGTAAGATACTTTAACATATTTTTAATTTGAAATTAAAGATTTTAACATTATAGAAATTTATACATATTTTTGATTTTATATTTAATTTTTAGAATTTTTTTAGGATTTAAAAGGTTTTAAAATAAATTTTAAATCCTATAATTAGTCCTGTCGGTGGTGGCAACGTAGAGGAC
>NW_021354342.1:0-200 GCF_001605985.2 Dendrobium catenatum | reverse complement strand
AAGAAAATTCAAGGAACACTAAATCCACTCATTAGAGCATTTGGTCAGTATTTGTGGAAATAATTATGTAAGTTTAAGAAGGAGTGTAGAGGAGATTGTTGGATCATCCGGTGATATACTTTCTTATGTACTTTCTTTCATTTATGTAATTAATGTAAATGAGTTTGCTTCATTTGTTCTTCATGATTGGCTAAATTCTC
>NW_021354341.1:0-242 GCF_001605985.2 Dendrobium catenatum | reverse complement strand
AGATGAGGCACATATTTTCTTGATTTACGAGTGATTGCTGTTTTGGGAAGAGTCCGCGTTGCATTCTTTCTTCCCACCTGCTTCTTCTCATCTTCTTATTTGGGCCACCTACATCCCTAATATACTTCATATACTGATGTAGTGTTGATGGGACAATGTCATAATCGTGCAACCACGGGCAGCCCAGAAGCGCCTTAAATGAGGCGTCCGCATCAATCACATGAAATTTTGCCTCGGTCTGG
>NW_021354340.1:0-257 GCF_001605985.2 Dendrobium catenatum | reverse complement strand
TCTGACTCACTCAGAAAAATTCTCTAAAATTTGTGATGCATGTTTTTGGACTCCTGGAGTTATGACGTCCGAAAATAGTGGGGCAATTGATATATTCTCCAAAAATTATTTTAATCAAGCATGAATCTCGAGGCAAAACCAAACCGAAAACTTTAAAAATTAAATCTGGGAGTATCTGAAATCCAATTTTAGAGAGCTTTTTATTAAACTAAGTGTCTCAAAAATATGAACCCAACGACACCAAATTCAACTCAATT
>NW_021354339.1:0-258 GCF_001605985.2 Dendrobium catenatum | reverse complement strand
ACGGAAGGAAGTGCTTTCAATCAAGATAACAAGCTAACCTTCACTAGAAGACATTCCCCTCGACCTGTTGGAAGGGAGTAGGGATACAGATTTGGATGCCTCAGTGTATTCAGATCCTTGATTATGCAGATTCGTATGCCTCTTTTTTTATTACGATGCAGAGAGATCGATCACACTTCTTCTATTCAAGATTCTTTATCTGGAACTAAGCATAAGTCTTCCTCAACCTTTATTTAACATAGGCTAATTTAATACATC
>NW_021354338.1:0-258 GCF_001605985.2 Dendrobium catenatum | reverse complement strand
TGAAGGATCGGGTGGTGGCAGCGAACGTGATAGGAGGCGGTCGGGCATTGGGTCCGGCGGTGGGAAGAGGTACGTGGAGGTGAAATCGCCGGCTAAGGCGGGTTCGGCCAAGCAGGTCGGGAAGAATGTGCAGGGCGGGCGACCTGCTGTGGAGGCGTTGTCGGGCTCCAAGGCTAACCCGTGTTCGGGAGATGCCTTGGCTGGAGGTGCGCGCGGCGGAAAGCCCGCTGCGGAGCTGGGCGAAAACCTGGGAACCGC
>NW_021354337.1:0-241 GCF_001605985.2 Dendrobium catenatum | reverse complement strand
GAGGGAGTTGAAAGTAAACTTGAATTATGGAGGTCAAGTATAAAGGTTCTCATTTGAGTAGATCTAAAACTGAATATATGTAGTGTAATTTAAATAGTAATAGTTCTAGTGGGGGATTGTGACATTAGGCGATCAAGCTATTAATAAGAGTACACATTTTAGATTTCTTGAGTCTATTGCTCAGAGTGATGGTGAAATATATGAATATATTATTATAGAATTCTAGTTAGATGGTTGAAGT
>NW_021354336.1:0-457 GCF_001605985.2 Dendrobium catenatum | reverse complement strand
TTACCGAGCTCTCTCTCTCCTCTTCTACGTTTCTTCATGGTATCAGAAGCGGGCCGTTCTTGAGCTCCTCTGTCCATGGCTTCCTCCGCCTCAGCCTCCGCCTCCGCCGCCGCTTCCTCTCGTACAACGGCGGTCATAGGAGACACCTCTGATAAGCCTCTTCTTTACCCTTCTTTAAAATTCATCATTTCCAACCTTAAATCTTTAGTCCCTCACCATCTCTCCATGGATAATTATCCCATTTGGAGAAATCAAATTTTCAAACTCTTTAAGGCAAACGGTTTCGAATCCTTTCTTGAAACTCCGCCTCCCGCCCCCGACGATCACGCCCAGTCAGATCAAGACTCCGATTTCTCCAAATGGCTCCTCACCGATCGTAATCTCGCCGCGGCAATTTCTTCCACTATATCTGCTTCCGTTATCCCTTATGTGATGCATCTTGATTCCACCTACGACA
>NW_021354335.1:0-334 GCF_001605985.2 Dendrobium catenatum | reverse complement strand
AGCGGGTTGAACCGCCGGTGTTAAGTAAATTTATTTCTGGCGGTCTAAACCGCCAGAGAGCCACCGAAAAATACCCTAGAATAAGCCGTCCCGAGCCTTCCATTTAATTTCATCGTCTGCTCTCTCTCTCCTGCGCGACGCTGGCCCTCGTCTCCTCCGCCCTCTCGCAATCGAGATGGGTCCTCCGGCCACTGACGAGGTCCCTTCGGCAGCCGAAAAGTTCCTCCAAACGAAGATCTCGCCCCCACTGCAAGGCCAAAGGCTCTCCCCGCTCCCGTGCGTGAAATTGGACTCTGAGGTTAGTGTTTTTAGTTTTTTTTTTTTTTTTTTTTTT
>NW_021354334.1:0-337 GCF_001605985.2 Dendrobium catenatum | reverse complement strand
GTCTTATGTCTATGTGCTTGGTCATTGAATGTTGGATAGGATTCTTAGAAATATAGATGGCACTAGTGTTGTCACAAAGGATTGAAATTTTGCCTACAAGTAATCCTAAATCTAGAACTTGCTGCTTTAACTAAAGGACTTGGGCCACATAACTTCCTAAAGCAATGTACTCAGCTTCAATAATGGAAAGTGCAACAGAGTTTTTCTTCCTACTGGGTCAGGTGACTGAGACTGTCCTATAAATTAGAAAGTCCTAGAAGTGCTCTTTCTATCCACCTTACATCCTACAAAATCAAAATCAGGATATCCAATAATCTCAAAAGAAGTGTCATGCATA
>NW_021354333.1:0-265 GCF_001605985.2 Dendrobium catenatum | reverse complement strand
CTTGTAATGCAATTATCTCTGGATGACCGTATTGATTTAAACGAGAAGAAAGATGAAAAGAATGATAGATAAAAAAAAATATGGAAAAAGAAAACGATAGATGAATCCTTTCACTATTGATATCTGGGGCGTTACAATTGGTATCAGAGCGAGTGTAGTGAAAGGATTTGCTTATATCCAGAGTGATAGTGATGATTGCATTATTTGATTTGTTTTGTTTTACGTATTTGATTTCCGCGATTTTGATTCGAATGATTTGTATTGA
>NW_021354332.1:0-695 GCF_001605985.2 Dendrobium catenatum | reverse complement strand
AATAACAATCTTATGTTTTATTGCATATAACTTTTTTGAGCTACAAATTTATGTACTCGAAAGCTGCTTTATAAACAGTAAGAAAATTGTCTCAAACAAAAGCTTCTTTTTTTTTTCTTTTTTTTTTAAAGGAAATATATTGATAAAAATAACGGTTACAGCATATGAAGAGAAAGACAACTAAGAAAGCAAAAATAAAGCGGAGGAATACAATAAAAGATCGGGCTCAGCAAACGGCCAAGACTTCCAGCATCCCTGGAGCCTCGCACGGACCATCCAGTAAGGTAGAAAACGAACACCGACCCGAGAGCCAAACCAAAGGTTGCCACAGCTAAACACCAGGGACGCGAGCCCCGACCACATCATTGCCCATATACTGTCGCACCCGCCGATAGAACATAATAAAATCACATGAAACCCACTAGATAGAGGAAATTAGCCCCTACGGCGGCCTCTGCCGCGAAATCTCCCCCGAGAAGCAACATTTAAACTAGGTCCCGCACGAACTAGAGTGAAATTGTTTCCAGGGTCCGAGCCCCCACAAAATTCCGGAGAAGCCAAACCACCTTCTGAAAAATCAGATACAGATTCACCGTCCGATGATTCGTTCAACCAGTTAAAGTGATTCCTAATATCCAAACCAGATGAGTCCCCAACTTGATTTGCCATAAAATTCGAATCCACTAAATTCACAG
>NW_021354331.1:0-200 GCF_001605985.2 Dendrobium catenatum | reverse complement strand
TACCTCCTCTGACTAAGTAGACCAGGGACCACGATGACCCGGGACGATGCAACCATGGGATCTTGATCGGTTCTATCATCCATTCTCCCACCATCCGCTTTAAGTGCAAGATGTTGCAATTTCTTTTTTTTAAATATCCAAACCCAATTCCTATACCCAAAACCATTGCTGCTACTATATGCCAGATAACACGTATCTCT
>NW_021354330.1:0-366 GCF_001605985.2 Dendrobium catenatum | reverse complement strand
TTATTAATTATTAATTAAAATTTATTTAATTTAAATTTCTTTTTTTTCCTTTTTTTTGTACATGCTAATTAGACTAAATTAAAGTTTTTTGTACTTTTATGGGTTTTCCATGAATTATTATGTTTTATTGAAGTTTTAGTCCTTAATTAAGGACTAATTTTGTTTTGAGGGTAAATTAAAGTCAAATCAATGTATTATTAAATCCTATGTTATATATTATCTCTATATTTTTAAGGTTTAAGTATCACCTCTATTAGTAGAAGTTTCTAAAATTTTTTTAAGTTTGCAAGACAAATTCATCAGTTTTTTTTCTTAGATGTCACTACTATTCATATAGGTTTAAAATTTAGTGTGCCTAACTCTTAT
>NW_021354329.1:0-303 GCF_001605985.2 Dendrobium catenatum | reverse complement strand
GTGTAATGTAAAATAAATGTAGTGCATTCTGAATACTTTGAGTCTTTTTGATTGTCTGCAAAATAAACGTAGGAGAATTATTTCACTTATTTATTAGATAGATCCAGAGTAAAGTAAAAGCAATTTTTTAAAATAATTTATTTTGCCATTAAAACTAGTGCATTTATAAAAAGTGTATTTATAATAATTAGTATTATTTGGTGTTATAAAATAAAATCAGTGTATTAATTTATTGCACGATCTTATTATAATTTTTTTTTTATTATTATAAGATATAAAAAATTGGACAAGATTTCATAGAAG
>NW_021354328.1:0-295 GCF_001605985.2 Dendrobium catenatum | reverse complement strand
TTTTCGTATCTGTTCTGTTGATATCTGATTTCCGTATTTGTTCTGTAAGCAAATTATAATTCTGATACGATATGATCTACAATTCTGACTTCTATTTCTGTTGATGTGATATGTCTGATCTGTTCTGTTTCTGATTTCTGTTTCCGTACGATTATGTTGGATTTGATATCTGTTCCGTTCAGTTTACTTCTGATTCGATAAGTCTGATATGTTCTGTTCTGATTTGTATTCTGATGTGAATTAGTCTGTACGATTCTAACTCTATTGATTTAATCCGTTCTGATTCTGATGTGTA
>NW_021354327.1:0-306 GCF_001605985.2 Dendrobium catenatum | reverse complement strand
TCTTCAAATGAATTTCATATAATTACTTACATTTCTCTTCTATTTCTTCTTCACTTTTTGTTGTTGTCAAAAAGGGGGAGAAATTATTGTGTTTGTATGTTTTGCTTGTGGTCCTTTGATTTTTTTTATTTTGTTGTTAAAATTTTTGAAAAATAAAAAATTGTGTTATATGGTTCAAAATGCCTCCTTATTTTCATATATTCATTAATTCATGGGGAGTTTAGGAGATTTGGTTAAATTGAAATCATACAAACAATAATTGTTTTTGTTTACACAACTCTCCTTGGCCTATTGGTTGAGAGCTTT
>NW_021354326.1:0-1220 GCF_001605985.2 Dendrobium catenatum | reverse complement strand
AGCTGCCGTTTATTCGCATCATGCGCTCCTCGAAATGCTGGTTCTCCTCTGCTGGTTTAGAACTTCTCTGATTAGGAGCAGCATCTTCTTTAATATCAAGCAAATATTAATAAACGATAGCTAAAGTTGAGCATAACCTCCATAGATTCCTGCCAGTTGGATGCCAAGAGGCAACTTGTTCGGGGCCATATTGTTCTACTGGGCAGACTTAAGTTCTAGTACAATAGACAATCATGGAGCCACCTGTCTATCCAATCCCAGAGATTACAGGGCATCCATGTGGACCTCAAGATGTTTTAACAAAAAGATTGTCATATATACATCTAAGAGGAATTGATATTTAATAAATAGTGAATTGTGCCGAGCCACTTTCTTTTGCCCGGCATTCTATAGTTTCAGCTCAACATAAAATATTTGTTGCAGCTATGGTGAACGTACTATCTAACTAGCAGATCACTGTTAATCCCCTTTATTCATCCAGATCCTAAGAATATTTACTATCAGAAAGATCATCCATTGAATTTCTAAAAATTACTGGTATTCAACTAGATCAAGGAAATCTATTAATTCTAAATTTTATGTCAATGGAGTGGGTATCGGCTCAAGCTGTATATGCACATCCATTTCAGAATGAATTATTAAGAAAAAAAACCAAAAAGTGAAAATGCCGGAATCTATCTTTATAAGAAATAATTAAAAAAAAGAGGGGTGGAAAGAGTCATTTAAGTGTGAAAGCTTCCAACAAGGCAAAATTGTCTCATGAAACGCATTAGTTCATCATTTTCCTCACATTCAAACATAGTTATCAGATCTTTTGGATTTAACTCTGAAGCTTTTAGATTTTTACAAAATGGACATATTTCACTTCTAATAGAATAGAATAGTCAGCAGCAGTATCTTTGCTTATAGAATTAGTCAAGTATATGTCAAATGTCTTTATCTGAAAATGCAAAGAAAAGGTAGGAGACCAAGTACTATCATTTAGCGCAATGAGTTGTTTTAACAGACTCGGAGAATCATGCAAAAACTTCTTCAGCAATAAGCAGTGAAAAATGCTCAAAAATGATGAACTTATCAATAAGTTTTCAACCTTTTAGAAGAAATTCACTAGCAAGTCTGCTAAATGAAAGTGATGCCATAGGGCAAATAGTGGAAAATACAAAAAAAGTAGAGGAAGAGATCGAACATTCATCTGAATCTCAAAGACTAACGACATAATG
>NW_021354325.1:0-513 GCF_001605985.2 Dendrobium catenatum | reverse complement strand
ATGATATTTATATCGGCCTGGATGATCGGTTCAAAAATAGAAATCCTAATCAGGGCATCATGGTTAAGGAAGCCATCATTAAGCCGATCGGCCTGAACGATATTGTATCAGCTGGGTCGATAGGCTCAAATAAAAAAGAATCAACCACCAGATCTATTTAGGCATTAGTTATTTTTGGACATCGTCCAGGACATCAGCCTAGATGTTGTAGCACAATTATGCTTAAATTAATCAGGTGATTAAGGAAATTCATTAAGGTTGATTGCACGATCACATCTGCTGGGCCGCTAATAGGATCGTCCAGGATGATGGCATGGATGATTGACATTAGCCAGCTTTTATTCAGGGCAATATTCAACATGATTTTCCTCAGATTTGAACTAATTGTCCAGGACAATATACTATCAGCCTAGATGATATGGCAAAAAATTATCTATTCATCCCAAACCGACTGGGTTGAATGAGAAAAATTTAATCTGATCGGCCAGGTCGATACCCCTATCAGCCTAGACA
>NW_021354324.1:0-1362 GCF_001605985.2 Dendrobium catenatum | reverse complement strand
AACATTAACATTTTAATGTTTAATTTAAAGGACCACATCCACAGGTATTCCTCAGTCCACACTCCACACAGCCACACTCCCCAGGACTACAGCTCTACTGCCTCTACAACAGCACGAAGAAGTCAGAACTAAAATTCAGTCCACAGGAGCACATGTCCACAATTCCACACCCATAACCACATGTCCGCAGGAAATAACTTATACTCTAAAACAAAGCTAAAAGCCTAAAATCAATTACTGTTATAAAGAAAACGATTCAGACATAAATAAAATCTTGAAAATCAGTACAGAATAAAAGGAAATAAGTGATAATTATCAAATCTAGGGTTTGCGAATCACGAAACCTTCACGGCATCACGACACCGCATCACCAAGGGTTTCTGGTTGAGAAACCCTAAACTCATAATAAAGAAAAAATTTCTTACCATTTTCCAAGCAATAATCATATCTAAACATTATATCCAAATGATCAAAAGAAAATTTCGGTTCTCGGTATGTAACGACATGGGGACTGGGGATAGAAGACTAAGAAGAGAACGACTGAACGAGACTTCAAGGGGAGGAGACTTAAAATCAGAATTCATCACCTGCGATTCTTGCGAAATCGATCAAAGTATCAAACAACAACCGCTAAATCACGGGGAGAAGGAAGATGAAAGATGGAAAAGTAGGGCACGTCGCAGCCGCACGCAGAACTGCAGAAGTTGAAGTCTCGAAGTCTCCTCTCGTAATTATTTAAGGCTTTAAGTGGTCGAGCGGTCGAGCCTTATGGGTGCAGCCGCGCACTCGCGTAGCGACGAACTCGAGCGGCAACTGGCGAGAAAGGCGAGTTAAATAAATTCGGGTTGAAATCGGGTCAACCTCGTGTTTCTGGGTTGACCCAAACACGACCCAGAATCTAAACCGTGTCATTTTCTTAGACCCGAACACGACCCGTTTTCTACCCGGGTCGACCCGAACACGGATTTTTCCGTGTCGTTTCCGGGTCGTGTCGAATATTGACAGCGCTAATTTTGTGTCAACAAGCGCAATAAAATGAACCTAGGATTTTCATCCTAAGGTTAAAGGATTTATACAATGAAGTGTTTGGAGCTTTGAGGAGGCTCCACATGTCATGTATAAGAGAGAAAAGATTTGTAGTTTTGGAACCACAAATCAAGAAGCAATCATCGAGTTCGTACCCGATGATATAAGCTCATCTTATAATACCCAAAAATATTCAAAATAAAGGTAAACCTAAATTTCTACAAATTGCTACATGTTCATTAGTTTTGTTAAAGTCTGTGTTTTTTTTTTTTTTCATCTAGACACATATATTACTAACATTATTCCTTAGCAAAATTTTTATAACTTCATACACGT
>NW_021354323.1:0-308 GCF_001605985.2 Dendrobium catenatum | reverse complement strand
AGACCTAGTCTACCCAATCTTGAGCTGATTCCAAAATATAGTCTGATCGTGTGAACCTGAAATATTAGTACATAAGGAAATTGTAGGGAAATAAGGAATGTTTGCTATCATCAAAATCATAAATCATAGATCTGCAATAATCTCCCACTTTTTTATGATGGCAAATAGTTTCAATTTGAATTTTTAAAAAAGAATATTTTCTCCTAATCTCCCCCAAACTAGAATAACACTTTAAATAGGAGAGATAAAAATATTTTTGATGTTTTATAATTTTTTGAAAAGAAAGAAAAAGGATACAAATTCAACAG
>NW_021354322.1:0-208 GCF_001605985.2 Dendrobium catenatum | reverse complement strand
TGCAGGAGGGCTCTCACAAAAGGCCTTGTGAGAGTATATGGTACCTGGACAATGGATTCTCTCGACATATGACTTGTGATGCCAACCAGTTTGTTGTACTAGAGTCCAAAACTGGAGGTAAGGTTACTCTTGGAGACAACACCACCAAGTAGGTGGTAGGCGCAGGTATAGTTGGTAATTCCAAGAACCTTATGATTGAAAATATTTT
>NW_021354321.1:0-206 GCF_001605985.2 Dendrobium catenatum | reverse complement strand
CCATCGTCCAAGAATGAATGGTACACTTCATCTAGATGAACAGTTCAAAGTGAAAATCCAGAGCACATCATCCCGTGATGAATAGGAAAATTTGACTGGACGATTAGGACCTAGAAAAATTTTCTCACTTCCTGTTCGTTCCATTTCTCTTCTAAGGGGATAACTGACCTGATCGTCCCATACAATCAGTATGATTTTTTAAAGAT
>NW_021354320.1:0-277 GCF_001605985.2 Dendrobium catenatum | reverse complement strand
TCAATGATCGTCCTGGCCGATAATTTAAAAATACAGCATACCTTAAATGACTATGGCAGAAAAACTATTTCTGTTTTGAGCTTATCGTCCTAGCCGATATCGTCCTAGCCGATACTCGTATCGTCCATGCCGATATGTTAATGTCGGCTGCCTTAATTAAGAATCCTTATTTAGACTTTCTGTTTTAAGCCCGATCGTCCAGGCTAATATAAAAATCGTCCTGGAGATATGAGTAAAAACAGAAATTCTAAATCTCTCAAGTGTGTGTGTGCAGGGT
>NW_021354319.1:0-1059 GCF_001605985.2 Dendrobium catenatum | reverse complement strand
CCTACGCGATCCTAGACTTGGCTTCCTCTTGATCGTCCGATCTTCGATTCCTAAAAAGTTAGAAGCAACAAGTAGTCCAAGTGAGATAGTGTTTGTCAATCATCAAAACATAAGCTATGAAAAAGTAGATTTGCAACAATCTCCCCCTTTTTGATGATGGCAAACACAAGTAGGAAAATTTCATTAAAACACCGCAAGGTTACAAAATCCAAGACCAAACAGTTTTTTCCTACACCCTACTCCCCCTTTTGTCATCACAAAAAGAGGGTCTAGAAACACAAGAAAAAGACTATCAAGCACATAAAAAAGACATGAAACAAACAACACAAAATACAGACTAAAATAATGAGGGATCCAGATCATCAGATGGAGGTGGTGGAGGTGGCTGGTGAAAGTAGGTGGAAAGTGTGATAGACACAGGCGATCAGCCCGAGGAGTCAGGCCGAATGACCGTTGAAAAAAGCAGATCGTCCGGGCCGATTAGGTGTATCGTCCGGGACGATGCACAATAATTGATCGTACCGGCCGAAGTTAAAACGTTTAAAATGCTTGCCACGTGTATCGTCCAGGATGAACAGTGGATCGGCCCGGCCGATTGTCCAATAATGGATCGTCCGGGGCCAAATTTAAAGATCAAAACGTACTGACACGTGGATCATCCAGGACGAGACAGTGTATCGGCCAGGACGATGCACATAAAATGCATCGGCCAGACAAAATACTATCAGTCAGGACCAAGAGTTCGATCAAATCTTCCAGGACGATGTGGGATCGTCCGGGACGATGAGTTAGGGTTTTCAAACGAAAAGGTCAGCATATGGATTTTGAACAGAATTTGTCATATCGTCCAGGACGATAAGGGGATCGGCCAGGATGATGTAACTAGGAATTGAATTTTTTTTAAAAAAAGGTGATGATCAAGACCCTCAAAAAATAAAGAAACAGTCAAAACACAGAATAAATAAAAAAATAAGGAACACATGAAAACAAATATTTTTGAACTTGTAATAGTTTTTTTTTAATTAATTTTTTTTTTCTATTTTATTTATGGAGGCATCA
>NW_021354318.1:0-377 GCF_001605985.2 Dendrobium catenatum | reverse complement strand
GATATGTAAATACATAAAAATTTTATGACAATTATAAAAATCCTACCAAGAAAAATACTCAACATCTTTCATATGTATACTGCAAAAATATAAATATTTTTTATAAAATTTTAAGCCATTTTATTCTTATTTTCCAGGCATTCGCCTGGTGGTTTTATAAAAAGTTAATTATTTTGACAATAATTTTGCAAATAAAAATATATTGTATATCTTGATCTTAGAACTAGAGAAATTATTTTGTGTGGATGCGGGACGCAGTTCTATATCTATAGGCAAATTAAGTGCAGCCACGTCAGCGATATCGAGCCACAGTACCGAACGAAGGGGTGACGTAGCCCAATTTGATTGAACTCGAAACTACGTTCGACATCCACACA
>NW_021354317.1:0-394 GCF_001605985.2 Dendrobium catenatum | reverse complement strand
TTTTTATGTGTTTTGTATGATTTTGAGATATTTTCATTTCGGATTCCATATTTCTTGTTGTGAGACATTTGAAATGTGATATGAAGATTTTTATAATTTGTGTACTTGTATTTTGTTTAGTGTTTTTTTATTCTTTTATTGCTTTAAATTTTTTTGGATGTTTAAGTATTTTTTTTTTGTTTGAAATGTTTGTTAGCCTATATGAAAAACCCTTAAATTTTTTATCATACAAGTGCTATAATTTGAACTGCAACATAAAATTGAATTAGAAAATCTAATTTTTCTAAATTTAAGTTGTGTTTATAACTTGATATTATTAAGATTGTCAATTTCATGTCTCTTATTTAGACTACATTTATTTTAATATTATTATTGCAATTATGATATTTTCTTA
>NW_021354316.1:0-342 GCF_001605985.2 Dendrobium catenatum | reverse complement strand
GTTTTATGATGAATAGTGCAAGTGTGGGAGATGTGTCCTATCATGCTATAAGAAACATATCTAAACCCAGAAAAAGGAGCTACTAATCTATGTGGGTTATGGTGCCTCTTCTTAGGTTTAAATGATCCATGTTGTGGCGATGAATTATATAACTGTGCAAGTGTAGGCGATGTTCTATTTTCTTTGAAGCATTTGATTTGACTTATAAAAAATTATTTGCACTTTCAAGAATTGAATTTTCAATTTTTAAGGCATGCTTCCTATCATCATTTTCATCTATACATGTTTTTAATTTTTTAAATGAACTTTGTATATCAACATAAGATGCTTTCAAGGAGTCAT
>NW_021354315.1:0-220 GCF_001605985.2 Dendrobium catenatum | reverse complement strand
ATATATGGACTTAAGGCTGATCCTTGATGTAATCCAATCGAATAAAGAAAAACTTGGTCAAACCACCTTGTGTCATATTAAAAGTTAAATTCTCATCTAAATTTAATAAAGAAATATAATTTCTAATATTTTCTAACCAAGTCTTTGAAGGTCTACGTACCTATACCATGCCCTCCCTCTCTCTCCCTCTCTCGCTCACTCACTCTCTCTCTCTCTCTCT
>NW_021354314.1:0-272 GCF_001605985.2 Dendrobium catenatum | reverse complement strand
TGATTTATTATTCCTTGTCATTTTTAATATAATGTCATCTTAATTTTTATATATTATATTAAAAAATTGTTATGCCGTGTCCACGCCGCACCCGTGTCCTATATTTTTAAAAACTGTCGTGTCCCGTGTCCGTGTCGTGTCCGTGTCGACATGTCCGTGTCGGTTCATCATAGCTTGGGTCCACTTGGGCTAGCCTTATGGCTTAACCCAAATGGTCCAAAGAGGCTCCGCTTGTGCGAAAGCCTAATATAAACCAAATTAAACCAAACTAA
>NW_021354313.1:0-981 GCF_001605985.2 Dendrobium catenatum | reverse complement strand
CTTACAAAATATCTTCCACCTTCACTGGTTCGGTAGAGTAGTCGGGTCCTTTGACACCAAAGAGATCTTCTTCTTCCTAAAATTTCCCTCAAGACAAACCTTGAATCCTATGTAATAAGGTGCAAGCCCACCGGAGCAACCATATGAAATCCCCTCCACGCTCCTTTAAAATCCCCTCCAAGGATCTTTTCCCTCTTAAACTTCATTCTTTCTTCTCTCTATTTCAAGTTCTCTCTTCCCGATTTCTCAGAAGAACGAAGACACAATGGCTGCCAAAGACATTTACCAAGTGCCTTGACAAAGCTTAAATAATAGGCTTTGAAAAACCCAAAAAATCCAATTATACTGACAAAGATCATAAAATATGATCCTTAAATCGTCCTGTACGATTAGTACAAAATAACCATTTTAGCTTGTACGATCAGCATTGTCTTGTATGATTAGTTCAATTTTTTTACACAGATCATCCAGTATGATCTTGAGATCGTCCGGGATGATTAGTTTAATCAAAATGTAGTTCGTTTAGTATGAAGCATAGGACCACCAAAATCATTTATATTGATCGTACAGTACGATCAGAATATCAAAATTAATCAGATTCGATTGACTAATCATAAGATTAATTTAGGTATGATTTTCATAGATCATATAGTACGACATACATCATGGATGATTAGAATAAAATACGAAATTCAAAATCTTGCCTAAATTTTGATTGACAGCTATTTTTCATGAGCATAATTGATAGTCTTCAATTGTCTAGTATAATTAGTTAGATGAGCTGATCATACAGAATGATATAAATCATATAGTATGATTAGTTCAAAAATTAAACATATGGTTTTGACTCAATTTCACCCCTCTTGAGTGTTTGTGTCTGTGCATGGTTAACAATCTAGCATACACCCTCATAGGACTTGACTCAAGAAATAAAAAATACATTAATGAATATTTACAACACAACTTATTCTATCCAATTTT
>NW_021354312.1:0-393 GCF_001605985.2 Dendrobium catenatum | reverse complement strand
TTCCGAACCAAATTCCATAACCAGATCCTGGTCAGTAGGTCAGTCAGTTCGTTGCGGTCGCGACCTGGTGTGAGCGGGATTCATCCCGGATCGGGTCGGATTGTGACAATTTGAGTGGTATCAGAGCATTGGTTGTGGAATTTGGGATTGTGCAAGATAGAGCTATAGGAAGTGATCTGTAGTGAGGTTGTCTGGGGGTAGTTTTGGTTTGTTTGGCTTTTTATTGTGTTATTTTTGTGATAATTTTCGGATTTTGGATTTTCTGTATGGATCAGCTAGACCCAGACATGACAGACGGGCAGAGTGCCAGTCAGGCAGCACCAGTGGGGAGTACAGCCCCAGTGGCCGATACTGATACGCTTTCTCAGTTTGCTACGCTTGTTGCTCAGATGA
>NW_021354311.1:0-253 GCF_001605985.2 Dendrobium catenatum | reverse complement strand
TTGATAGAATAAGAAAAAGCACATAATTGAGAAAACAGAATTTTTCTTTCCATCCTATTACAAGAGGCATAAACTAAAGAACCTTTAACAGAAGTATTAAAGTAATCAATAGAAATATTCACAACCTGAGTAAAATCCTCAATAATATTTATGGTAACATTTTTGGACCAAAACATCCAAATCTTATTAGAACAGTTAAAGAAAAACTTTTCAAATCCAAGCAGTTTAGCAACATGATTAATTTTGGAATTAG
>NW_021354310.1:0-360 GCF_001605985.2 Dendrobium catenatum | reverse complement strand
CATCAATCCTACCCACATTTCATATCCGGTAATGGATTTTTTTGCTCACACTTCCCTTTATTTCAATCTATCTCTTTCTTTCCCCTTTAATGCTGAGCTTCTTCATGAATTCTTTGCAAACCTTCTCATAAATCCTACTTTCACAGCCCTGACCTCCTATGTGAATCGACGCCCCGTCGAAATCACATATCAGGACTGTGTTGAACTTTTACAACTATCCACCACCGGGGATAAGCTGTACTTAATTGCTTCAAATCTTGACTTTGACTGTTCCATGGCAAATCACTTCATTCTCCATACCAATGCACATTTTCATGTTGGAAAGACTAACTCTTTAGTCAAAGATGCTAGGATAATCCA
>NW_021354309.1:0-453 GCF_001605985.2 Dendrobium catenatum | reverse complement strand
TCCCACTATATTCAACATCCTCAATAAATTTAGCATTACCCGTCTCAAAGAAGGATTTATTTGAGGAATTATAAAATTTAAAACCTCTTGACCTTTCAGAGTATCCAACAAAATAGCAGCTAACAGTTCTTGAGTCCAATTTTCTTTCATTAGGCTTATAAGGCCTAGCCTCAGCTGGAAATCCCCAGACATGAAAATGCATAATACTAGGCTTCTTTCTAGTCCATAACTCATATGGGGTTTTAGTTACTGCTTTACTTGGAACTCTATTGAGAATATAAATTGCAGTCTTTAAGGTTTCTCCTCAAAGCAATTCTGGTAAAGAAGAATGACTAATCATATTTCTAACCATATCCTTTAAGGTTCTGTTTCGTCTCTCAGCTACACCATTTTGACTTGGAGTCCCTGGCATAGTGTATTGAGGAACGATGCCACATTCTGCTAAATATCTCG
>NW_021354308.1:0-270 GCF_001605985.2 Dendrobium catenatum | reverse complement strand
GAAATCAAGTCTGCACAGCGGAAATCAAATCAGTAATTAATGCAGTACGGAAATCAATAGTCAAGAATCAATACAGCGGTAAAAACATCGATAAATCAATACGCCTCAGCAATCAAATTAGTAAGTGACTGGAAGCCAATATCTATCCATCGTAGCAGTGTCTATCAATCAATACTATCAGTTCAATCAATCGTGTCGTCTAGTCAATTTGTTGAATCTATATCATCTGTCTGATCAATAGAATGTCTGTGTCAATTAATAGCAATCAAT
>NW_021354307.1:0-356 GCF_001605985.2 Dendrobium catenatum | reverse complement strand
AGGAGGCTCAAGCAACAAGAGAAAGAAGAAAAGGAAGAGAAGGAAAGGACTCCTCGACCATCACTAGATTTCCACCCAGCAATGTCCAATGTTGAACTTCTTCCTATCACTAAATTTCAACCCTATATCGATCTTCTGCCTGTTGTCAGACTTCTTCCTGTCAGCAAACTTTCATCAGTCTTCTACTCGTTGCCAAACTTTTGCCCATTGCCAGATTTCTACTCGACGCATGAATTCTAATCACCATCGGACTTATGTCCATCTCCAAACTTTTACCAAACATCTACCCAACATTTAACTTCTGACCCCCACCTTCAGGCTTCTTCCCGTGCGTTCACGTTTGGCCCTCCTGGTTG
>NW_021354306.1:0-280 GCF_001605985.2 Dendrobium catenatum | reverse complement strand
ATTTATAATTAAACAAACTAAATGTAATTTCAATAATAAATTAAATTATTTGTAGGGCGATTAAATATAAAATGAAAAATAATTTAAATAAGCAATGAATGATTAGCCATTAAACGTAAAAATATGCCTCACCGTTCGCATATTCCTTTACATTGCCCATAATAGTTTCCAGATAATTAAGAGTGGCGTGTCCCGTATAAATGGAAAAAAAATCAGGATCACGCCATAGCACATGTATAGATTACTTTGATCAGAGTCATTTAGCTTTTAAGACACAACT
>NW_021354305.1:0-309 GCF_001605985.2 Dendrobium catenatum | reverse complement strand
ATAAAACAATCTAAAAAAATTCCTAAAAATTCAAAATTGTTTTAAAGCTCCAAAAATGTCTAACTAACTCCTAAAACCAGCAATCAAACACTTATAAATAAAATTTATTAACTTTTAAGTCTTAATCAATTTAAGCTACTTAATTATATCGGGTACCACTGGGTAATTCAGGCCTACGAGGCTATTAGCTTAGCCCCAAGGAAGGTGAAATAAAATTCACGGTCTCGATGAGAAACAAAGGTGGTATTTATCCAACTTTTAAAAAATCAACCTTAAAAATCAAATTCAAATCATTAAATATTCAATAAA
>NW_021354304.1:0-213 GCF_001605985.2 Dendrobium catenatum | reverse complement strand
TTTACTTAAATTAAAGAAATAGTTAATATTATTTTTTATCTTTTTTGTTAAATCATTTAAATTGTTAAATTTTAATCAATTTAATTAAATTTATAAAATTCCACCCGAAAACTGAAAAAGCTGCCTAAAAATTCCATGGAAAAGAAACCACTAGAAAATTTCAATGAAAAAGTTATCTCATTGTCTTCCATCGGAAAATCGCCGGAAAATTAA
>NW_021354303.1:0-317 GCF_001605985.2 Dendrobium catenatum | reverse complement strand
CAATTATAATTAGATTAACTGGACAATGTCAAATTGATAACATAGAATTAGAGAGTAATGCTATGGGGAGAAACAATAATCCACAATTAACAAATAGAACTTTTCACCTTGGGTCTCTCACTCACTCTATTGTTGGTGGCACTTTTCATGGAGGAAGATTGAGAGCAACCGAGCGATGTCACTAGGAGACAAATGGCGCACAAAAGCGTTGTCCATTGGAGCGGTAGCCGGTAGTCCATGGGATGACTAGTGTGAGACGTCGTTCCCTTACTGTTCCTCCCTGACTTGGATTTTCCTCCCAGGATCATCCGGGACGA
>NW_021354302.1:0-677 GCF_001605985.2 Dendrobium catenatum | reverse complement strand
ATTCCAATCCTCAAGAAAATGAGGATGTAATTCAAACTTCACTACTATTTGTATCAAATCATGCCAAACTTGTAAATTATCTTAAGATTCTAAAGATCTAGTAAACTTGCAATGATATTATCATAAACATTTTCTCTATACTCATAAAATACAAATTATTACATAATGTGTTATGTTGCCAATATGGTAGTTCAAAAAAAAAAAATTGACTTTTTCTTCCACTAAGTGAAAACACTTTCTTGTACAAACATCACAACACGTAACCTCTCTTTAATGTTTTAAACATGTCTTTATTGATTTTTCCAAGAATAAACTTAATATTCTATAATTCAACCAAAACTTCACTACAAGAAAATCCTTCCAACTAATAACCTACATTCATCTGCATTATCAAAGAATTGCTTCTATTTTTTAAATAAATGACTTCATGTTTGTAAACATCAAAGGCCCATATAAGCAAACTTTTTACTCTTAGAAAATTATCGAGACTATGTATTATGTGCACAACATGGGAAATCAAATCTTCCTTTATTACTCTATCTATACAACATGAAATATGTTGGAAAGTAATCAATAGTCCACAATAATGCTACACGCATTATGAAATTTGGCCTAGTACCAGGATCTTGACATTGTATATCTTGCCATAGTTGTTGCAGCTCATGAATTAGGGGTTT
>NW_021354301.1:0-367 GCF_001605985.2 Dendrobium catenatum | reverse complement strand
CCCACATAACATTAGCATCCTCATTCACAAATAAAATCATAAGATTTAAAATCTTACTCTCAAAAATATTTTTGTAAATATTCTTTAAATGCTCCCATCTAATCATATAATATCATTTTACTTTATTTTTTATTTACTACCACTTTATCATAAAGTAAAAAACTAATAATCGATATTCGATACATAAATTTTCGCTCAAATAAATTTACAATCATTGTAATCTAAATATCTAATTTTCTTACAAGAAAATAATCAATCTAAGTTTTACAATATTCATTTTTATAAGTGATGTGATGCTCATCTCTTTTCTTAAGAAAGGTATTAGCAATTAAAAAATGATAAGCTAAAGAAAAATCTAATATGGTCT
>NW_021354300.1:0-6568 GCF_001605985.2 Dendrobium catenatum | reverse complement strand
CTAATTCCAAAAAGTAGTTTTTCACCACACAACTTTTTAAAAGCTGTGAGAAAGCAAGAAGGTTTCATTTGAGATAACTTTTTTACTATTTTGCTTTTTCAGCATCATCTATAATTTTTTTACCACTACTTTTTTTATGTTTTCAAGAAACTATACTAAGAAGTTAATTTCTAAAATAGATTTAAAAGTTTTTTTTTTCTAAAACATCTTTAAAAAATAATAAGTCATCCCACATGACACCTAAAAAAATTGTGGTTAATAAAATAAAAGTAAAGCATGGAAAAATTATCTCTGTTTCATCCTAGTATATTAGCAGTGGTAGAGAAACATAAAATTTAATATATTTGCTTTGTACGAAGATCCAACACACAAGCGGATAAAAGAGAGGGTGTAGCGTTCATAAGAGACGCTAGAGTTTTTACGTAAAACCCCCTAAAAAGGGGGAAAACCATGGGATCTAATCTAGTTTAAAGGAATCCACTATTATTTGTAATTTATTACAAATGATGCCCTTCATTAGAGGGAAGGTCTGGGCTTGATATAAATGATATACATCATATATAATGCATTATATGATAGAAATTGGAAGAATCGGCATTGATATGTTCGTTTAGTCTGTAGGACTATAGTCAGCGGACGATAAAGGTCAAGAAGACTATAGTCTGGTGACGTAGGTCAGAAGGATGATTGTATAATGAGGGAGGTCGGAAGGATCATAGTCGGCGGGAGACAGGGGATAGAAAGACTATTTTCTGGCTATGATAGTCGAAAGGATCGTAGTAGGTGATGGAGGTTTGAAGGACCGTAGTCGACATAAGACAATGGTCAGAAAGATTGTTGCCTAACGATGGAGGTCGGAAAGATAGTAGCAGGCGATGGAGGTCGAAAGGAACGTAGTTTGTGAGAAACAGGTGTCAAAAAGGCTATTATCAAGCGATGACGGTCAGTAGGATCATAGTAGGCGATAGAGGTTGGAAGGACCATAGTTGACAGAAGATAAGAGTCAGAAATATCATTGTCTGATGATATAAGTAGGAATGACTATAATAAGAAACATAGGTTAGAAGGACCATAGTCGGCAGGAGACAATGGTCAGAAAGATCGTTGTCTGGAAATGGAGGTTGAAAGGATTGTAATAGGCGATAGAGGTCGGAAGGACCGTAGTCGATAAGAGACAAGGGTCAGAAAGACCATTATCTGACGAAGGAGGTCGGAAGGATCGTAGTAGGCGACGAAGGTTGGAAAGACCGTAGTCTATATGAGACAAGGGTTAAAAAGACCATTATCTAGCAGTGGAGGTCAGAAGGTCCATAGTACGTGATGGAGGTTGAAAGAATTATAGTCGGTAAGAGACAAGGGTCAGAATGATCATTGTCTAGCGATTGAGGTCGGAAGGACTGTAGTATATGATAGAGGTTTGAAGGATCGTAGTCCGTATGAGACCAGGGTTAGAAAGATTATTATCATAAGGAGGTAGTCCGATAGAAGTCCAGACATTAAGTGGTGGTCTAGTGAAACTCTAGACATCAGGTGGTAGTCCGGCAAAATTCTGGTGTCATGAGGCATTTTAGTGGAACTCCGAGCTTCAGGTAGTGGTCTAGTGGATCTATGGGCATCAGGTGGTGGTCGAGAGGAACTCTGGCTTCAAGTTGTGGTCCGATGGAACTCTGGGCATTAGGTGGTAGTGTGGTAGAACTCTGAGCATCAGGTAGTGTTCCGGTAAAACACCAGCATTAACTGGTGACCCGATAGAACTCTTGGTGTCAGGTGGTGATCTGATGAAACTTCGGGCATCAGGTGGTGGTCCGGTGAAACTTTGGGTGTCAAGTGGTGGTCCGATGAAACTCCTAGCGGTGGTCGAGGAGGAGTGAGGAAGCAAGAGCGATCTCCGACCTCTCTCTAGCTCTCTTGCTTGGGACATTTTTTAAGAGGAAGGAGGGGTCTATTTATAGATTTTCTAGGGTGGCATAGCCTGTGAATAGGAGGAATATCAAGGATAAATGGGTAGTGGTTTGGATGGATAGACAATGTTAAATCCCTTTATCATGGACCATTTGTTAGACATTTGAAGGTCTTAAAGATATTATATTATGTGATCTTGGGCTCATTGAATTTGAATTATCGAGCCGCTTGATTCGACTATAAGCATGTCACATTTGGAAACCATTTGGTAAACCAAAATTTGTTTTGAACCTTCCAATAGCACTTTGGGCCCTTATTTATTTACCCCTTTGAGCTCGAATTGAGTCAAATTTTATGTCAATGGATTCGTATTTTCATGATGTTCCATCTAACTATAAGTTTTTTTAAAACCAGAGTTTGGATTATCCCAAATTTAATTTTAAATTATTTGATTTAATTTTTCCTCGAGATTCGTGCTCGATCAAGATAATTTTTTTTAAGAAAGTATCAATCCCCCCCCCCCCTAATTTTTTGGACACCGAGGCCCCAGAAGTCCAAAAATATGGATTATAACTCCTAGGGAAATTTTTTTACGGCTTAAAATTTAGAAATAATTCAATCTTGGGCATAGAAGTCCCGAATATCTTTAAAAGTGTCAAAATTGAGTCCGAGATGTCAAAAAATGGTCATGGGGACCTTAAAAAAGTCTAATTTTGCCTTTACAAACAAAAAATTAGGTCTAAATACAAATTGGCTCACATGGTCTACTAAAGTTCCCATCGTGTCCTTGGGACGATTCTGAGACCTACCTTGGTCATGCTTGTGGTTCGTTTGGGCCATGCTCTTTAGCCCACCCAAGTTCATAAATATGGGCTAATAGTGGACTAGTGGGTTGGGCTATGCCATAACCCATTAGTGAAGTTGTGGGAAGGTGGGAGTTATGGGTCATTAGTGGATTAGTGGGAAGGTGGGAGTTATGTGTCATTAGTGGGGAAATGGGAAGGTGCCATTAGTGGAGTAGTGGAAAGGTGAGAGTTATGGGCCATTAGTGGGGTAGTTGGAAGGTGTCATTAGTGAAGTAGTAGGAAAGTGGGAGTTATGGGCCATTAGTGGAGTAGTGGGAAGGTGCCATTAGTGGAGTAGTGGGAAGGTGCCATTAGTGGAGTACTGGGAAGGTGGGAGTTATGGGCCATTAGTGGAGTAGTGGGAAGGTGGGGTTCAAATTATTATAAAATTAATATTTTTTACGACTCCCCCAACTTCCTCCTCCTCTCTATTTTCACTATAAATACCCATTTAGGGGTATGAAAATATTTGCCTCTTCTCCTTTTCTCCTCAAGTTAAGGCCTTTCCTTAGTCATGTTCATGTGGTATCCCCTGTTCAGATTTAGGGCCCCTCACTGAGTAGGAGTCTCCTCCTTCTTTTCTCTTTTCTTCCCTTCTTCTTCTCAAGTTTAGGCCTTTCCTTGCTCCTATTCATGTAGTATCCCTATCCAGATTTAGAGCCCCTCACTAAGTATGAGTCTCCTTCTCCTTCCCTCTTTTCTTCTCTTCTTCTTCTCAGGCTGAGACCTTCCCCTTGTTCTATTCAGGCGGTATCCTCTATCCAAATTTGGGGCCCATCATGGAGTAGAAGGCTTCTCCTCCATCCCTTTTCAATTGAGGTATTCATCCGATCTTATGCAGGTGATATCCCCTATCAAAGGCTAGGGCCCCTCTCTGAGTAAAAGGGACATTTTCTTGCTTCCCCCTTCTATCCCCTTCAGTCCTCTTCATTTAAATGAGGCCTTCCTTTATCTTTAAATAAGCGGTATACCTTATTTAACTACAGGCCCCTCCCTATACAGAGGTCATGATGGGGGATCACCCTTCTTCAATAGATCCCACGACCAAGAGAGATTTGTAGTTGGTTGGCTATGGAGGTCGGAAGAATTGTAGTCATGCAAAAAGGCCTTTATCAGAAGAGAGGCCAAAAAGACCATAATTTAGTGATGGAGGTCAGGGATGATCATTATTTGGTGACAAGTGAAAGTCCAATGTAGGGTAAAAGTTTAGCGTAGGGTAAAAGTTTGACAAAAGTCTAGCGACGAGTAAAAGTCCAATGATAGATAAAGATTTGGTGTCGGGTAGAAGTTCGATGACAGTCCAATGATGGTTATTAATTCAACATCGGGTAGAAGTCCCACAAAACTTTGATGATAGATAGAAGTCTAACAACGGGTAAAAATTCAATATCGGGTAGAAGTCTGACAAGAGTATGACAATGAGTAGAAATTCAACATCGAGTATAAGTCTGATGAAAATCTGGTGATAGGTAGAAAGCTGAAGGAGATAGTTGGAGGGTGTGCTTAGTTGAGCGAGATCCAGATGATGGCTTGTCACTAGTCTGGCAACATAATAATAGTGTCAGCTGAGAGGCCTAATGATGAGTAAGTTATAATCTTTCTTTGAAGGAGAAGTTATAGGAGTTACTTCAACGTGTAGTAGAGTAGAGGTCAATAGAATCTACCAAAGATATATGACTTATCCACTTCACAAAAATCAGGTATTACAAGTGAATTTTTTGGCGAATTTAAAAGTTTTTTGGTGGATTTCTTGCAAAACTATTTTTCACTGTAAAATGAGCATTAAAAAAGAAAATTTGACAAAAAAAATTGGCTGGAAATTTTTCTGGTAGAATTTGGCTGTTAGAAAATTTTCTGGCGGTTGTCTGACAGAAAAATTCTGTTGGAATAATAAAAAAAAATAACAAGTTGGCTAACTTCCTGTAAATTATTTTTTTTATTTAATTAAGAATAAATTAAAATAAATTATTAATTAGTAATTAATTAAAATGAGCTATAAAATTATTAATTATTTAAATTGCAAAAAAAAATTAAAGAATTTATTAAAATCTGCTAGAAAATACGCTAGAAAGTCCGTTGGAAACATCAAGGATGTATGACCAATCCAATGTTATATATCAAAGCATTGCTCGATGACATTAAACTATATGAAAGAGGTTGAGATAATCCATCAAGGATGTATGACCTATCTAAAATTATATGTTACAGCGTTACTTGATGGCATTAACTTATATGGAAGAGGTCGAGTGAATCCATCAATAATGTCTGACCTATTCAAGGTTGTATATCAGATCATTGCTCGATGATGTTAACCTATATGAAAGAGGTCGAGAGAATCTACCAAGAATGTTTGATATATCCGAGATTATATGTCAGAGTTTTTGCTCGATGATGTTAACCTATATGGAATAGGTCATGAGAATCCCCTATGGATGTATGACCTATCTGAGGTTGTATATCATAGCCTTTACTTGATGACGTTAACCTATATGGAAGATGTTGAGAGAATCCACCAAGGATATATGACCTACCTGATGTTGTATGTCAAATTATTGCTCGATGATATTAACTTGTGTGGAAGAGGTCTAATCGAATGCCTCCCTTGGATCAGTTTTACCTTGATTTGGAGGAGGCAAACATCGCGTGTATCCTGACTAAAAGGTGAAGAATTGTCTATCTTTAGACCATTACTACCTTTTTGAGGTTGTGATTAAGACCTTATCCAAGGAGTAGAAGTCCATATAGGGACAGTATAAAGCTTAAAATTTATTAGAAGCATCGTTGTATTTGCTAGAAGCTTTATAATCTTAAGATATCATCTTAAATATTAGAAGAGTTAGAGGAATCTTCTTGACCACAGTTGTAATTAAGGTTGCCCCCTAGTCCACATTTAATTCCCATTAAATTGATACAACAATAGCTGATGCCAAGATGTTGACATGAACTATATTTTGAGGTTTGAGCAAAAATTGCCCTCCAGTTAGCAACCACGTTCCCATAGATGGTGACAAAATGTTGCATCCTAAAATATTTATAGTGATAGAAAAACATTAAATTTAATGTCTTCGCTTTGTATGAAGATCTAGCACATAAGTAAATAAAACAGAGGGTATAGAGTTCATAAGATATGCCAAAGTTTTTATGTGGAAACCCCCTAAAAAAGGGAAAAAACTATGGGGCCTAACCTAATTTGAATTAATCCACTATTATTTGCAGTCAATTACAAATAATGCCCTTCTTTCAAGGCAAGGCCTTGGCTTGATATAATATATATACATCATATAGAATGCATTAATGGTATAAAATAGAAAAATTAGTATTAATATGTTCGTTTAGTCGGCAGGACCATAGTTGGTAGGCAATAGAGGTCGGGAAGAACATAGTCTGGTGACAGTGGTCAGAAGGATGATTATTTGGTGAGGGAGGTTGGAAGAACAATAGTTGACGAGAGACAGGGGTCAGAAAAATTATTATCTGGCAATGGCGGTCAAAAGGATCATAGTAGGTGATGGAGGTCAGAAGGACTGTAATCGACAGGAAATAAGGGTCATAAAGACTATTATCTGGTGATAGAGGTCGGAAGGATCGTAGTAGGAGACGAAGGTCGGAAGGACTGTAGTAGGCGACAGAGGTTGGAAGGAATATAATCCATGAGAGACAGGGGTCAGAAAAATCATTGTTTGGCAATGGCAGTCAAAAGAATTCTAGTAGACGATAGAGGTTAGAAGGACAGTAGTCCCTAGGAGATAAGGGTCAAAAAGATTATTATGTGGCGATGGAGGTCGGAAGTGTTGCAAATCTATTTTCATGACTTATGTTTT
>NW_021354299.1:0-282 GCF_001605985.2 Dendrobium catenatum | reverse complement strand
TTTCAGACCCGGAAGATTCAGAATCCGATTTGTGCGCATTTAGTGCAATTTTTTTCTCCTTTTTCTTCTCACCAGCATCAAGATGTCTTTGATTCACCCCTTGCTCGTAAGCAATGAGTGAGCCAAGTAAGTTATCAATAGAATAGGTGTTCAAATCCTTAGATTCAGTGATTGAAGTAATTTTAGCATCGTACGAAAAAGGCAAGCATTTCAAAATTTTATTCACTTTTTCATAGTTCGAAATTTCTTTTCCTAAAGCATGCAGTGAAGTAACAATTTGAG
>NW_021354298.1:0-354 GCF_001605985.2 Dendrobium catenatum | reverse complement strand
TTATACCATCCTATTTACATATCTAACACATAAAATTTTAATATTACATACATATCACCCTATATTATTTTAATATCAAATATACCACTCATATTTTCTTCCTACCAATCATATATTTCATTTCTACCACTCATATTTGATATGAAAATAAACTATTGGTAGTATGTATATAATATTAAAGTTTTAGATGTTAAATATATAAATAGATCAGTATAGGGTGGTATGTATGTAAATCTCCCTACTTTTTTTCCTTTCGTCTCTGGTCCTATTGGTATTTTTTTTTTAAAAAAAAATTTTTCTGAATAGTGGTCGATTGTTCGATTACAGTTTGAAGATGTTCTTTGTTCTCTACCT
>NW_021354297.1:0-563 GCF_001605985.2 Dendrobium catenatum | reverse complement strand
GATGAAGATGAAGAGATAATTCATACAGAGATGCCTAGATATTGTCCCAAAAGAATTCAGCAAATGATACGAAAAGCTGGAGTTCATAATATGGTCACTCGACGACGAGCACGTTTCTTTCAAAGAATGTGGTGTAACGAATTATCAAAAATGGGCAATCGTGATAAAAAAGGCTTGGGATTTGTGGAAGCAGAACATATTGAGCGAGATGTATGTTATGCGATAAATAACAAATATCCAATTGATGAAAACATGGATATAAATGAAGAGAAAGATGTGGAAGCTAAACCTGCACCAGAAGAACTTGAAGATGGAGGACAGGCCGCTATCATGGATGAACTGATAGAAATAAATTTAGGAACTGATGAGGATCCTCGCCCAACCTTCATTAGTGCTCTTCTCTCCAAGAATAAAGTTGAAAAGATGAAAGCATTACTCAATGAATTCAGGGACTGTTTTGCTTAGACATACGATGAAATGTCAGGCTTATCCCCTGATATAGCTGTTCACAAATTAGCAATCAAACTAGGTGCAGTACCTGTTAAGCAAGCTCCAAGGCGAAT
>NW_021354296.1:0-838 GCF_001605985.2 Dendrobium catenatum | reverse complement strand
TCTTTTTCTTAGGATATGACGTGTTAGTGGTAAATAACGTCCTTCATGGCACTATCCTAGTTTTATCACGTTTTCTTTTTTATTTTGTTAGGATTCCTTCTGTTTGTAGCATAGTTTAAAATTGCGCAATCAGAGGCACGCCTCTGCGGAATTCTGGTCAAAATCGCCTCATTGCCTAAGCAATTCTGATTCCTCATGAGGCGTACACCTCCACTATGAGGAGCGCATCAAGGCGGAATTGCACAATTCCGTGTGAGGCGCCCGCCTCTAATAACCGTACCCACACACTTAAGTTTAAGTGAAATAAGCTTCTTCCTCCCCTTTCAAACAGCCTACCCAAAACCAAGCATGCAAAAAAACCCGCAGCTCGCAAGATCTTCCGCACGTCTGCTCGACCTCCCTTCCCTCCGCCTCTCCCGTCGGTGTCGCCTCACTCTGACAAGCTTGAAGTGTTCGGCCGCCCTCTAGGAGAAGTCCACAAATGATTTTAGGTATTTTTTTTTAGTTCAACAAAAGATTTTTCAAATGAAAGAAAATCTAGGGTTTTAATTTTTTAGAGATTTTTTGTTTTATTTTGCATTTGTGATTTAGGAAGTATGGTTAGGGGCAAGAAAAGTCTAATACATCATTGAGGCATGATCCTTCTTTGAAGTACAGTATACAAGTTGATGTAAAAGCGGCGAGAAGATGTATGTTTATTTAAAATACAATTTTTGTGATAGTGGTGAAGGGAGGAGTAACTCGCATGAAGGAACACTTATCCGGCTCACATAAGAATGTAGCACGTTGTGCGAATGTTCTGGATAACGTGAAGGAGGAAATTACAGCTTATATGAAA
>NW_021354295.1:0-551 GCF_001605985.2 Dendrobium catenatum | reverse complement strand
ATCCCACCACATTAATGGTTTCTTGATGCATATGCCAGAATGGTCACCCTATTTTTTACTCTTCTGAGAAATCATATATCACTCCAATTTGGATTGTATTTCTCTAATTCTATTTACATTATTTCAATCAATCCAATTTATATTATCTGGATTTTATATTTGGCAAATCTTTGAAAGTGAATAATGCTACTACCAATCTTTAAAGTCCTATGGCCAAGAGTCTAGTTGAACTAAAATTACCTCTCAATTAAAGAAAGGGTATTGAACCAACTCTTTGATCTATGGGTATTGGTTGAGGGATGATGAATTTGAACGCATCATAGCATATTATTCATCCTGCAAAACTTTTAGATATAATTTCCGGCTCTCTCAAATCTAATGCAAAGGAAAAATCAAATGATCAGATCCAACCCTATAGCATTATGGAGGTTTCTTTATTAGATTAGGTTTGT
This sequence comes from Dendrobium catenatum, assembly GCF_001605985.2. Taxonomy (NCBI): domain Eukaryota; kingdom Viridiplantae; phylum Streptophyta; class Magnoliopsida; order Asparagales; family Orchidaceae; genus Dendrobium; species Dendrobium catenatum. The sequence continues at coordinate 99 of NW_021354295.1, read as the reverse complement.
AATCGAAACTTGGACCCTATTTTAGGTTCATCTTTGAATTTAAAGAATCTTAAGTTTTCACTTGATAACTCTACTATGGTGGTCACATCAACACCCACA
>NW_021354294.1:0-474 GCF_001605985.2 Dendrobium catenatum | reverse complement strand
GGCTCCTAAAACAGGAAGGGAAAATGTACATGTAATTCCTGGAAATTATATATTTTTTCAAGGCTTTTAAAACCGGACCGGCCGGTTCAACCGGTTGAACCGCGAGCCGGCTGGCCTGCCGGTTACAGTTCGAGAACCGTTTTCGGACCGTTTGAACCGCCGGTTCGACCGTTGAACCGGAAAACCGGCTCCAGTTTCTCATAACCGTTTACGTCAGCTGTGCAGCCTCTTCGCCGGAGGTAGGGGCGGCGGGATGCAGCAAGGGGGCGCACGTGCCCCCACTGACTTTATTAATAATTCTTAATTAAGTATATTTATGAGTCCACTAATTATCTATTAATTCAAAATGGTTTTATTATATATTTATATGTCCTCTTTCGTCACATACATTAGCCATATACAACAACCGGCGGGCCATACAACCTATTTTGCAACACTGTCAACATGTCTTATTATATAAAGCAAAACATTTAT
>NW_021354293.1:0-245 GCF_001605985.2 Dendrobium catenatum | reverse complement strand
CCCAAAATTATAAGTCCCCACAATCTGGAAATATAATCTTAACTTTATAATAAAATTTGCAACATGAATTAAAATATTCTTCAATTCAGGGTAGACTAGGGCACTTTTGAATTATTTCAAAATTCCAAGTGCCTCCTACCATTCTTCCTTTGACTTCCAAAGATAAGTTCTCCTATTTGATCCATTCCCATTTAAAAATCTAATTTCGATCCTTTGATAACACTCATTGAGAATTCTATATAAAA
>NW_021354292.1:0-284 GCF_001605985.2 Dendrobium catenatum | reverse complement strand
ATGATCAAATGTCAATCAATCAATCGGTTAGTCAAATCAATCTTACCAGTAGAACTTTCTGGTCGCTGTTGATCTGCATGATGCTGTAGACTGTAAACACGTGGCACTACTGGAGGAAGTGCAGGAGGTCGTGGCGCAACTGTCTCTCGCTGATCTCTGACAGCTCTATCAGCAGCTCGATTCTCTGATCTCTCACTGTAGGCTCTCGAGCCAACGGTCCTCTGCTGTCCTGTACCCGTGCCAGAATCCGTCCTTCCACCCATTCCTTTCTGAGGACAATTTAT
>NW_021354291.1:0-299 GCF_001605985.2 Dendrobium catenatum | reverse complement strand
TAAGATCCAAAACTCATCAGAAAGGGCTTGATTTATGTTGGTGGTTTCAATCATTTAGATAAAGGCAGAGTGGTTCACTCCCTTCCTAAGTTCATATCTTGTCCTAACACCTTCACAAGGGTCTCCTAAGATCAGTTCTTTGGGGTGACTCGAAGAGTATCTGTAATCTCTAGGAAAGGTGTGTGTATGTTCAAACATTTCCTCCAGATTTATATTTTCTACTCCTTGGGTAATCTCACCTACTCCTTCAGTATTTTGGGGATCTACCTTCTTCTTCAAATTTTGAACTCCAGTGGTAA
>NW_021354290.1:0-858 GCF_001605985.2 Dendrobium catenatum | reverse complement strand
GTAGAGGCAGGTCTCTAGTGGAATTGTGTCCATGCGTCATGTGTTTGGAGCCCCGGGGACAAGTGGTCGTCCGTCGTAAGTTGTGGCCTAAGAGAGTCCAAATTGTCCAGCCACCCTACTAGGCTGGTAACCCTCCAAAGTCACTACAACACCTACCCTGTAACACAACCAACCTGGACGCATGCTAATGAAGTACATAGTAACTATCAAACTCCGTCTCCTCTGCGGTAAAGTACGGCTCCCTCTGTGGTCAATCCCATCCACAACAACAGTACTGCTCTGGTGAGGCCATAAACTGACAACATCTAGCTGGGGAACTAGGGAAAACCAGCCTGTAACTAGTTGGGGGGAGAAAAAAAAGAGGCGGATCCTCTCTAACTCAAAGGTGGAAGACGCCTGAGACAGCTGTAAAACCGTAGGGTACCCTCTCTGCAAGAAGTAAACTGGGATCTTTATACAGGAAAATGCACACTAGACGTGTAAGTGAACCTAGGTGTACAAGTACTACCACGACAAAAAGAGCTGGCCTCAAAAACGGTCCGCATAACTCTGTACACTCTTACAAGAATAGCAGAAGCTAGAGCAAGTCTATGTCCCTGTGCCAACTGGCTGGCTGCCAACAAAATACTGCACCTCAAAGAGTCTGTCCGAAGTGTGAGTTCGAAGATGCTGAGCCAAAGAGCCAAGAAACCCGTCAAAAGTAGACCCTCATCGATCCTTGCAAAACCTGGGTAAGTGTAACCAGATGAAGAAAAAGGCTCGACGTCCTCTGACAGCGGAGCACTGCGCTGCAAACTGAAGCCAAACGGGTCGTGCAGTGACACCGTAACGGGAGACAAGTACCTCTCTTGGAGAACT
>NW_021354289.1:0-254 GCF_001605985.2 Dendrobium catenatum | reverse complement strand
ATTGTATAGAATTGCATGTGCATCATATGGATTTCCTAATATGCATTGATTTATTGATTTGATGGATTTATCGAATTGATTACTTATCGTCAGGATTCATTGATTTCATCGATTGATTTCATTGGCTACTATTGATTATTGATTATCGACATGATATGGATATGGATGGTATTAATTTATAGATTCATTGATATCAATGATTTTGCACTGATTCGACATGCTACTGTAGATTTATCGTATTGTCCTTCCGATTG
>NW_021354288.1:0-261 GCF_001605985.2 Dendrobium catenatum | reverse complement strand
CGCGGTGCTCTCAACGAATCGGGTGATCACTTGAAATTCCTTCTTTGATATTCGTATCGCCTTGGAAACATCGCATATACACGCTTTTCTTAGCGTGGTGGGATAGGAGCCCGGTGCGATGCGTACGACAAAGAGGGGATACCCATAAGTACCCGCTAGCGGGGAAATAACTGCTGTTCTTGCAAAATACTATAAAAAAAAGCTTTCTTGCAAAAAATATTTTTAAAACACCCATACACGCTTTTCTTAGCGTGGTGGGGG
>NW_021354287.1:0-265 GCF_001605985.2 Dendrobium catenatum | reverse complement strand
GTAAATGACACCAGATTTATAGTGGTTCGGTCTATATCCAGACCTACATCCACTCCCTAGAGGCACCCTCTGAGTATTGCACTAATACCAATAGTGACTCTCCTTTTGTACCCACAGAAGGGCGGAGAAACCTTTACAACACACTCTTTTCACCACTCCTCGGTGCGGCAGAGAACCGTCCGTCCTTTTACACAATTCCAAGTGTTGGCAGAGAACCGTCCGTCGTTTCACACTATTCCCAGTGTTGGTAGAGAACCGTCCGTCC
>NW_021354286.1:0-250 GCF_001605985.2 Dendrobium catenatum | reverse complement strand
TTTCTTCTTCTCTTTTTGCTGTTGTCAAAAAGGGGGATAAATTATTTGTTCTATCGTAGTGTTTGTGTGTGTTTGTTTTGTTTTGGATCTCTAAAAATTTTGAAAACAAAATTTTTTTATTCAAATACCTCCTTATTTTCATGTGTTCATCATTCCAGGGGAAGTTTAGGAGATTTTTAAAATTTGAAAATCATACAAACAATAATTGTTTTTCCATCATCAAAAAGGGGGAGATTGTTAAGAGAGTTAC
>NW_021354285.1:0-317 GCF_001605985.2 Dendrobium catenatum | reverse complement strand
CGAAAGTTCTAATTTTAGGCTTGGATGAGTTTTCTTGAGTTTTTTGTATGATGCATGTATTTTCTCACAAATCTTAAATAATTCATCATAGGTTAGTTTACATACCTCTACCTCATCACTTTGATCTTCTCCCATTAAACAGAAGTTTGTTGTTTCATTTTCAGGTTCCATTTTAGATGAATTAGTACTAGATTCTACCCATAACGCCTTTTAGATTCTCTTCTTGTCCTTCCTAAACTTAGGTTTCTCCTCGTCCTTTTCCTTTTCTTTGCTCGAGTGATCTTGAAGTGTCGGGCAATCAGTTCTCACATGTCCTG
>NW_021354284.1:0-226 GCF_001605985.2 Dendrobium catenatum | reverse complement strand
TCGGGTCACTATTTTATAGTACCCAAATTAGATTTAGGTTATGAGGCAGATTCTTGTCAGATTTTAAGATTTCTCTCTTAAAATATAAAGTCCAACATAGGATAGACTGAGGTTGCCTCTGAGCCTCTCAGAATCCGGCACCTCCTACTTTTCTTCCTCTGACTCACTAATAAATGTTCAATATTGAGTTTTCTCCTTGAAAAATTCCTACTTCTGTTTCATTGTC
>NW_021354283.1:0-481 GCF_001605985.2 Dendrobium catenatum | reverse complement strand
AGAAAAATTTGATTTGGACAACATTTTGAGTCGAGCGAATAAATTTTTGGTGTTCCGAACACAATTTTACTAATTTTGAAACTCAAAAGATAAGTTTTGAGCTATTTAAAAAATTTTTGGAGTAACCTTTTTTGACATTTTTCTCCGATTAATGCTTTCATTTCGCAGAATGTTAGAATAATTTTTGGACTATAAAATTCAACATCCAAAAATAGGGGGCAACTGATACGCCCTCAAAAAATTGCTATGATCGAGTATGAATCTCGAGGCATATTCAAGTTGAAAACTTTCAAAATTAAATTTGGGATCATCTGAATTCCAATTTTAGCAAACTTATAGTCAAACTGAACATCTCAAAGAGACGAATCAAACAACACCAAAATTGGTCCAACTCAAGCCCAAATGGGTCCAAATCGGGGCCCGGACCACATTAGGAAGGGTCAAAGTATTATTTGGATGTTAAAATGATATCTAAATGTGG
>NW_021354282.1:0-724 GCF_001605985.2 Dendrobium catenatum | reverse complement strand
AGGGGAAAAATGGAGGAAAAGCTGATAATTGTTCACTCATTTTCAAATCAAGTTGACTCAATTTAATTAAATCAAATTAGTCGATTTAATTTCATCTCAATTTTTGACTTGAAATGACTCGATTTAATTGAATCAAACAAATAAGTTCAAATTAATTAAATGATTTCATTCAACGTAGCCCCGTAATAGCTAAATCAAGTAGAATTGAACCTAATTGAGTAAAATCAAATCAATTTTTTTAATCAATCCAATTAATTTGGCTAAATCAAATCAATTAACCAAATTTACTGGTTCAGTTCTTTTTATTCAGCCTTAGTTTGGCTCTATTGAGTCAAGGTAAACTCTACTGAATCTAATTCATTCATTTGATTCAGCCAATAACCTCAGCCCACAGCCAAATCCAGCCTTGAAATAGCTTGCCTTGTCCTTCTTTAGCTGTCCATAGCCCAGCTGTGTGAATCGAGTGGCTGGGGACGAACAAAGGAGAGCAACCAAGTGCGTAGGGGTTATTCTTTCATGCTTTTTCCATGATCTCCCTTGGACGAATGTCGTTAGCCATTGGGGTTCAGTTGAGATTGCATCTAGGCCATCTCCTCACAATCATAGAGGAAGATGATCGTCCTTCAGCATCTTGTCCTAACTTTCATGCATGAAGGCTAGGGGGAAAAGAAAGAGCAATCTGGAGATTGCTTTTTGATTTTGACAATTTGTGGCGAGAGCGATT
>NW_021354281.1:0-438 GCF_001605985.2 Dendrobium catenatum | reverse complement strand
AGAGAAATAAAGAATGTTTGCTATCATTAAAATCATAAACTATAGATCCATAACAATCTCCCCCTTTTTGATGATGGCAAACAATTCAAAAAAAAGTAATATCTCCTAATCTCCCCTTCACTAGAATAACCCTTTTTAAAAAAAATAAGTGGGGATAAAAAATATTTTTGTTATTTTTATTTTTTTTTTGAAAAGAAAAAAAGGATACAAATTCAACATTACGTTCTCCCCCTTTGACATTATCAAAAAGAGAGTAGGCACAAACAAAAAACAAAACGAACAAGAGATATAAACGTTCGCTGATCTAGTGAAAAAAAAAAACAAATATTCTTAAAATGAGAAAGTTACCTCTTGATTTTAATAAAAAACTTAGTAGAATTGGATTTGACAACGCATAGTCCAGAAAAGGTTAGAAATTCATAATTTGATAATCCAAAC
>NW_021354280.1:0-692 GCF_001605985.2 Dendrobium catenatum | reverse complement strand
CATTTCTCTTTTGGTGGTCGAGATGCTTTGTTAAGTCCTTACTTATCAAAGATGATCAAAGTACTCCCCTTTTGTTTTCCTCACATATAATGATCCGATATAAAAACATAATCCCCAGTAGAATATTTATAAGTTTTAAAGATCATTTATAGTGGCGGAGAAAATAAATTTTCAATTCAAAGATTTTCAATTTTTTCAATCTTCAAATTATTTTTTTTATTTCCCTTCTAGAAAATGACATGCATAAAAGCTTATGATCTTTAGTAGAATATTTGCAAGTTGTCAATATCATTTGTGGTTGAGGGAATAGATTCAAAGCTTTAAAGGAATGAACTTTACTTTAAAAATTCACCATCCTGATCAAATCAGTCTTTAGGTCTAAGTCCGCTTTTACGGCATCCTATTGGCTTTCTGGCTTAAGTCCGCTCCTACGACAGCCAAACCTGATTAAATCTGTCTTTAGGTCTAAGTCCGCTTTTATGGCATCCTACTGACTTTCTGGCTTAAGTCCGCATTTATGGCAGCCAATCCAGCTTAAATCAGTCTTTAGGTCTAAGTCCGCTTTTACGGCATCATATTGGCTTTCTGGCTTAAGTCCACTCTTACGGCAGCCAATCCAGTTTAAATCAATCTTTAGGTCTAAGTCCGCTTTTAAGGCATCCTATTGGATTTCTGGCTTAAGTCCGCTCTTA
>NW_021354279.1:0-207 GCF_001605985.2 Dendrobium catenatum | reverse complement strand
TTATACTTTTAAATTTATAATAAAAATAATAAACTTAGTCTTCCATTTGATCAAATTATTTGAATAAATAATTAATATGTCATTTAATTAGTTTTCCATTTGATCAAATAATTTTAACCACATAAATAATAAATCTACTATAATTTTACTTGAATTAAGAAAATATTATTAAAATTCAAATTTTTTATTATTAGAGTTCATAATTAA
>NW_021354278.1:0-219 GCF_001605985.2 Dendrobium catenatum | reverse complement strand
GAGGAAAACCTGGTTTTGGAGGCCGCGGAGCGCTTTTAGTCCGACGCTGCTGTTGGGAAAAGTGAAGATCTCGTGGTAAGGACTCCGAACCCTATTTCGTTTTTCAAAGATATTGAGTTTTGACCGAGTTGTGATTTGTTTTGTGTTTTCGTAATCGACTTTTCGACGTGATTTCTTATTGATACAACTTTCACCGCACAACTTTTAGTATGTTATAGA
>NW_021354277.1:0-251 GCF_001605985.2 Dendrobium catenatum | reverse complement strand
AATTTCCAAATCATGTTTTTAAATTAAAAAAGGCTTAGTATGATTTAAAGCAGGCACCAAGAGCATGGTATGAGAGGCTTAGCACATTTTTACTAGAAAGGGAGTTTGTTAAGGTGAGCGTAGACACCACCCTTTTTCTTAGAAAAATTGGAGATAATTTACTCATTGTAAATATTTATGTGAATGATATACTCTATGGATCTCATAATAAAAGACTTTGTGATGAGTTCTCTAAAACAATGAGTAGAGAG
>NW_021354276.1:0-201 GCF_001605985.2 Dendrobium catenatum | reverse complement strand
GGATGGAGTTTTATCTTTGGTTTTCAAGTTTTCCAATACACCTCTCTTTTAATTAGTCTTGGGATAGTTCTATAGGGCCTAACATCCCTAACGATCTTTCAAGTGGTATCAGAGCGATTTTCAAAAAATAAGTTTTTAAAAGCTTTTGAATTTTTGATCCATGGTAACTTTTCTAATCGTAATATTGCGGAAGGATATTCA
>NW_021354275.1:0-374 GCF_001605985.2 Dendrobium catenatum | reverse complement strand
GGCCTACTGGTTCGGTGGCTAATAGCCTGGATGTCGGGCTGGACTTCTATCTGGGAAGGTCCGATGGTGAACTTCCCCGCAAGCGGAAGAAAGCTTTGGGTGGTATGTCTGGCGGCGGGGGTGCCTCCTTATTAGTTAGTCAATGACTTCCATCATTTTTTGGAATTGTCGGGGGCCCCGAAAGAAGCAGACAGGGCACTTCCTCTGAAGTAGTGTGTGTGGCAATGAGGTAATGTTCATTTGTTTAGTGGTAACGATGGTTGCGGATATTTCCAGAAAGGATGTGGATGCTCTTATTGGCTCATGTTGGGATTTCGCTCATTTCCCTGTTAGCGGGAGATCGGGCGGTCTTCTTGCTCTGTGGAGAAATGACA
>NW_021354274.1:0-223 GCF_001605985.2 Dendrobium catenatum | reverse complement strand
AAATTAATTCAACAAAAAACATAAGTAGGAAAAAAAAAAAACAAAATAAAAATGTGGGTAGGATAAGAAAGATTATGCTAACCATGGAGTCCATCTACTAGCTTTTAAATATTTCTGCCATTGTTATACTTTAGACAACCTAGTATTGATATTGCCTTTGATGTTGGAGTATCATATAGTCGTAGAAACTATAGAACCATTAATATTTGTCCATCAATTATTT
>NW_021354273.1:0-400 GCF_001605985.2 Dendrobium catenatum | reverse complement strand
GGGGTGGCTGGCTATGAAGGTGGACATGGAACAGGCCGACGACAAAATGAGCTGGAGAACGCTCGAGATGGTTATGCTGCGAATGGGCTTTCCTGCCCGCTTCCTCTCGTGGGTGTTGAGCTGTGTGGTTGCGCCTAGGTTCTCCATTCTGATAAATGGGCATTTATCCGATTGGATCACAGCTGGATGTGGTTTCAGGCAGGGGTGTCCACTTTCCCCCTATCTGTTTATTTTATGCTCGGAGCTCCTTTCACAGCACATCCACCAAAGTTTCCCAGAGCTTGGCATACAAATTGGGACGGGAGGACCCTCCGTCTCGCACCTTCTTTATGCTGACGATATTTTGATTTTTGCAGGTGCCAATATTCCGAATGTAAATAGGATCCTGGATGTTCTCGGT
>NW_021354272.1:0-340 GCF_001605985.2 Dendrobium catenatum | reverse complement strand
AAAAATAAATCTACAAAAAAAAAAAAAATTCTCTTAACAAATTTATATAATCTAAAAAAAGAGGTTTCAATTAAAAAAAGAGAGAATTTTGTTAAAAAAAAACTCTAAAAAAAGAAAAAAAAATTTCTCAAAAATATAAAAATACACGATTTTTTTAAGATTTAAAATATATTTTCGGACATTATAAGTTTTGACATTCGAAAATAGGAGGGCGAATGATACGCCACAAAAAATCACATTGATCAAGCACTTATCTAGAGACATGTTTGAACTGAAAATTTTCAAAATTAAATTTATGATAATCCAAATTCTGTTCATAGCAAACTTATAGTCAAACTAA
>NW_021354271.1:0-222 GCF_001605985.2 Dendrobium catenatum | reverse complement strand
GAGATCATCCGTATCGGGGTCAAAAGAAGCCATTCCTTCTTTGTTCAACAAGATGTTTCTTATTTCCTGGACTACCTCCTCGACCGGTCTATCCCCAATTGATTTAGGGTCAAGGGGTAAGTATCCTTTATACTCAGCCATATCAAACAACTCTTCAGAATCCATAAGGGCAATGATTTCTGTAAGTTTTGGATTAGGATCTGGTTGAGACTTTGTATCTGG
>NW_021354270.1:0-289 GCF_001605985.2 Dendrobium catenatum | reverse complement strand
ATAAATCATACTCTTCTTGATGTTAATTTCATGTGTGACTATTCTATAGTTAGATTTCCAAATGCTTAGGTTGTTATTTGACCTAAATATTTGGAAGTTTATTATTTTTATCCACTTAGAATTATAATGCAATGTGTATATGCTTAATTCCGTAGATTTAGAGAAGTATTTTGTCGTGATTTGATTATGTATACAAGGGTTAAAGACATGGATCGTTGAACCATTAAAATATTAGTGACATCTAAGGAAAAAAATTAAGGACATATCTAAAAATATATAGAAATTTTCT
>NW_021354269.1:0-200 GCF_001605985.2 Dendrobium catenatum | reverse complement strand
TTACCAAACGGTCTCCGATTTTAACGAGCTTATACTCAAATCAAGCGGCTCGATGTGACGAATCAAACGAGAACAAGATCGCGGAATTCCGACATCATTAAGGCCTCCAAATGTCCAACGAATAGTGCACAATTGAAGGGTTCAATATCGACCGTCCATTCAAACCACTCCCTATTCGCCCATGATCTCACACCAATTTA
>NW_021354268.1:0-218 GCF_001605985.2 Dendrobium catenatum | reverse complement strand
ATATTGATCGTACAGGATGATATACGTTCGTACTAGATGATCAGATAGTTATCTCCCATAGAGCATATGGAACGAATAGGAACTTGCTCGGAAATTTTTTCTAAGTCCTATTCGTCCAGGACGAAATAAATTATCGTCCAGGAAGATTGGCTCTCTGGAAAATTTTTGTCCAGACGAAATCAAATTACCGTCCGTGGCGACTGGTTCTCTAGAAATAT
>NW_021354267.1:0-844 GCF_001605985.2 Dendrobium catenatum | reverse complement strand
CCAGGCAGTTCAAGTAGGCAACCAAGACATCAACCCAACTAAACCCAGCAAGGCCTCATTCCAGAAAAACCAAGACAACATCTAACACAGCATCCTAAGGCATCACAAGGGAAGCCAATTCGGAATCTCCCGCAAACCGACCCGCAAGACAACAACCAAGACAGCAACCAGGTAAGCAAGACAGCAACCCAGGTGAGCAAATAATATAATCCAAAATGTAAAGTGGTAAACCAATGCACCTTTACAAAGAAACCAATACAGCAACCCATACACCCAAACCGAGTTTCCCATGAGACCAACCCATCAAGACAGCAACCCATGTAAGCAAGACAGCACCCCAGCTAAACCCAGCAAGACCTCATTCCAGAAAAACCAAGACAGCAACCAACATAGCATCCCAAGGCATCACAAGGGAAGCCAATTCGGAATCTCCCGCAAACCGACCCAGCAAGACAACAACCAAGACAGCAACCAGGTAAGCAAGACAGTATTCCAGGTGAGCAAATAATATAATCCAAAATGTAAAGTGGTACTTTGTAAGATAAATTATCCTATATCACGCATACTTCTTTTCTTACAATTTTCGAGGTGGCGTCTAAGATTACCAGTTCCATTTTCCCTATCACATAGGTAAGTACTGCCACATTTCTTACATTTACATTTTTGTTTTCCATATTTCGTATTAGGTAACATCTCATAATGGCCCCAAACAAATGAGATCATCCTTCGACGTTTCTTAGTAACTGCCACCTCATTACATAGCTCGTTAGAAGGCTCTACCACATTTTCAGAAGTCCGAACTTCTTTATTTTCATCAATAGATAAATTCTCAGGAATGATGTTC
>NW_021354266.1:0-415 GCF_001605985.2 Dendrobium catenatum | reverse complement strand
GCCGCCGTGACTGTATCATTTGCATCCACCAAGCTCCCGCTCCGGCCTTCAAGCGACAGGCAACATATTTTACCTGTTTATCAGGAGCGATTTCCATGTAATCAAAAAAAGATTCAACCGCCCGCTCCCAATCGAGGTAATCCTCTATGTGTAATCGGCCATCGAAGAAAGGAATGTCTAATTTGACTTTGAACTCTCCCTGTTGGCGATGGTTCACCTGATGTCGAATCTGTCATTTCAAATGGCTGGGGGAGCTTCAGTTTCGAATTCCGAATCCGAAGCAACTAACCCAGTGGGTGGAGTGTGACGTCGACGGTGATGCTGAGGCGCCGGTATGGTTGCCGGTGCTCCCGGACGCACCATCGTTGGGTTAGGTCAATTCGTCCGAAGGGATCGAATCTCGTTGCGCATTTCC
>NW_021354265.1:0-230 GCF_001605985.2 Dendrobium catenatum | reverse complement strand
AGAGCCTGAAAATCCGGACCTATATCTACGTCCGGTGTCCGGATCTAATAATTTTCCCAATGCTTGGACTCATAATAAGTTCGATATATGCCGCCAGAAATCAAGAAATACATTAATTTCCCCTTATTTCCACATATAGACCGTCTGAGGTGGTGTGAAGTAAATTAAATATAATGGTTTTAAGTTTAAGCTATATTTAATATTATTTTAAAATTTATATTTTGTGTAAC
>NW_021354264.1:0-1807 GCF_001605985.2 Dendrobium catenatum | reverse complement strand
TGCAACATTGATGTTTGTTTATTAATTAAATGTTTTTTATGTGTTTTATAATTTTGTTTGTGTGATTTTTTTTTCTTTTAGAGTCTATGCTTCTTTATTATTTTTTGTATCTATTTTTTTTTATTTTTCAATTGTAGTTTTTATTTGAGTGAAATAATTTTTTTAATTCATCATCGTCCGGGACGAAATCATTTCGTACGGGACGATTTGTGTTGTATGAGAAACTGTGGGATTTTGAACCGTTTTAAGTGCAGTTTTAATGTACTTCGTCTGTACAATCATCACGATCGTCTGGGATGAAATATTTTTCAAATGATGGGACGAATGAATTGAGCAGTTGAATGGATAAGATAGTTTTTAATATGAACTTCGTCTGTATGAACCTTTGGTTCGTCTGGACGAACACATATCGGTACGATGTAGGGGACGATTTCAACTATCATTAAAATGATATAAGTTCTTATTGTCCCGGGATGAACATGTGTTCGTCTGTACGATCAGACTGGTCAAAAGTCTGTATGAAAGGACGCTTTATAAGTCGCATTGATTATGAAAAGTCGTTTCATTCCGATCATATTAAATCATCTGTATGAAATATTTTTGTACGGGACGATCGAGAATTTTTGTACGGGACGAAAATTTTTTGTCTGGTACGAACATGTCGTTTTCAATATATAGGCGGGCTTTTTACTTCAATAGTCACACACTAAACATCACTTTCAACTCCTTTCTTACTCTAGATCACTTTCAAATGGCCAGTTCAAGCAAGCGTCAAAAGGTCTTAGTCAAGAAACCTTATAGGAATTCGTCCAAAAAATTTCTGTCCAAAGCAAATGAGAATTCTTTTCCTATATTTGCTTCTGCTAAAATAACTCCTTCCCGAATTTTAATTCAAGAAGATATTACCTTTAAGGTAATGTATTTATTTGCTTCGACTCAATTTCAATTTATCCTTACTCTGGTCCACCTCTATAACAAAGAAATCTTCAACTATTTTCTAGCCAATATGTCCTTCAATTCTGACCACTCTGTGATTCGCTCCTTTATTTTCAAACAAAAGTTGAAATTACTAAACACAACTTAAGAGCTTTTCTACATTTAAGGACTGAGGGGAGTAGAGCCCATACCTTAATCACCAATGATACATATAAATGGTATGAAATCAATAGGGTGATTAGAGGAAATGGTTTAACTTAGCATGTGGCTAGGGTATCTGGTCTTGTCCGTAATGCTCGCATCATCCAGCATGTTCTTAGAACTTCAATCATTTCAAAATCTGGTGATAGAGTCAATATTACCCCACTTCTTTCCATGGTGACTTTCTTAATCATGAGCAATAAACTTATAAATGAAGCCCAACTTATTCTTGACTACCTTTATGGGCTTTCTGAAATTGGACATGCATAATAGAAAAGAAAAAGAAATATTGTTTTAGTACACTTAGTTTCCTATGTTCTGCAAAAGAAGTATAACTTGGTTCATCCTGATCAAGAGTATGAAGAACAGCTCTATTACAATGACGGATCATTTAGAGCGAACTTCAAGGAGGAATCAGGAAAAGCACATGTCATCAGTGATACAAAAGAAGAGCCTGAAGGTGCACCTGCTCTTGCAAATGAACCAAATTATCATAATTTGGTTCAAAGATTTAATTAGTTAGAGACTCATTTTGATCATCGCCTTAATCAAATTGAGACTCATTTACAGCAGCAGGCTGCTCAATATCAACATGACATGGGCTATATGAAGGATAAAGAATGATATTAGTATCAATGTACTTATGATGAGTACATATTTTAACCTCTTT
>NW_021354263.1:0-294 GCF_001605985.2 Dendrobium catenatum | reverse complement strand
CAAGAAGTTTCATGTGGTTGTTATCTATTAATGCATTATCTTTCTTAAGGATTTCATGTTCATTCTTAAGCTCTTCCCGTTCTAAACTTAAACTAGCATGCATCTTTATTATTTTCCTATATGCATCATGCATGTGTCCAGAAACTTCAAACAATTCATCATAGGTTAAGTCACATACCTCTTCTTGATCTGATTGATCAACATTATCTGCCATCAAGCAAAGGTTGGTGACATCTTCTTCTTTTTCAGTCTCAGAAGAGTCTGAAGCTGAGTCCGCCCAAAAAGCTCTTTGAA
>NW_021354262.1:0-260 GCF_001605985.2 Dendrobium catenatum | reverse complement strand
AAATTTAACGAGCACAACATCTCTCAATTCTAACATCATTAATGTAGTCAAACATTTGTTACAATAATATATAATCAAAGAGATCAGTATAGACTATATGATAGAGTGCTTTGGATTATAATCAAATTAAACAAAATGTCTATCACAAAAAGCCTATAAATAAGCCTCCTTTCTTTACACAAGATCAAGAGCTATGTTGCCAACTATCATCATCATCCTATATATATATATATAGGATTATTCAATTGAGTCATTCCCTA
>NW_021354261.1:0-745 GCF_001605985.2 Dendrobium catenatum | reverse complement strand
GCTTTAAGTAGATTATTTGATCATTTTTATTATAAAAATATAAACATATTAAATGTTAAAATATGCCAATTAAAAAGAAATATATAAAAAAATGGGTAACCAACAAACCTATAAAAAAAATGCATTATAAAACTTCATATTCTTAAAATATGAGATGGGAGATAGTTTATTCTTCTACTTAAATCATAATACATTCACAACGTATTCTTAAAATCGATCAGCTCGACGAGAAGAATCCAACGAGCCCAATGTCATTTAATTATGACATTAATTAGCCACTTAAATGTTTGATGAAAGCTTTAAGATCAAAGGAATCAAAATGAACCGTTGGATGGAGCACTCATAATTTATCCTATATTTTCTCCATATTTATGAACATGTCACTCTCAAAACCTATAAATAAGTCCTCATTCATCACATGAGAGGAAGAAAAAAGAGGAGAAAAAAGTGAGAGTTCTCTAGTATTTTCTAGCAGTCGCTGCTGTCAACGATCATCAACTACTACCACTAACAACCGCTATCATCTCTAAAATAATATCAAGATTTGACCTTGCTATTGGGTACATTTGTCCGCCTATGGAAACCTGTTTTTTTTTTTTGAAGATTAAGCATGTTGTTGGGTTTAAATATTCAAATTTATTATTATTATTTTTCTTCAACAGTGAAGAAGAAAAGATATTTGTAGAACTTACTACAATTTTAGATTTTGCAACTTTGTTAGGCCTCATGGTTTTTTCTCTCTACG
>NW_021354260.1:0-209 GCF_001605985.2 Dendrobium catenatum | reverse complement strand
CTACTAGAGGAGCTTGACTAAAATTTCAGAACTTCGGTAATGTTCAAGCTCAGTTTGAATTGAATGAAAAAAAGAGAGGGATAAACGAGCTTTAGAAGAAAAAAAAAAAGGATAAACGACCTTTTACAAAGCATTAATTCACAGCTTTACAAAAAGGATAAACGAGTTTGAATTGAATTAATTCACAGCCTCATCTATATAGTTAAATG
>NW_021354259.1:0-249 GCF_001605985.2 Dendrobium catenatum | reverse complement strand
ACAAAAAACAAGATCGTAGAGAATTTCACCTTTTTTATAAAATATAGCTCAATGATCATCGCTTTACTCTTTCCTCCCGCGCTGCTAGGGCTTTTGCCCTAGCCCCTTTCGGTGTGTTCGGTGGCGCTTCTGGTGTGTTCGGCGGCACCGGATTCTTGCCTCTGCCAGAGAAGTCTCCTTCTCCTGGTGTTTTATTGGTTTTTTTGGTCGTTTTTCTTCGGCGTGGTCTGATATCGGTGAAACTTTGGG
>NW_021354258.1:0-255 GCF_001605985.2 Dendrobium catenatum | reverse complement strand
TATATATATATATATAACAAAAATTGAAAATAATTATAATATAAAGCATAAAAAGTAAATATTAGATAAAGTAAATAAGAAGTACATAACAATATTTTTCACTCGAAGACAACAAATCATAGAAAGATGCAAAATTACTTTATACCAACTCATAATAAAAATAAAACATATTCATAATTAAAATCAAAGTTTCTCAGTTCAATAGTTTCAAATATCTCCTAAATGTATTTGAAAATTATCATAAATGTGAAAGTG
>NW_021354257.1:0-205 GCF_001605985.2 Dendrobium catenatum | reverse complement strand
TTACTTATTAATTAAATCATAATAATGAATAAATTAATGAATATCTTAATATTAAATCTATATTTAATTAATTCTATATGGTTATTTTTTAAAGATATATTATTGTTGCGTCCTGGAGTATTCGCGGTGGTAGAGAAATATTTAGCATTGTACGAAGATCCAGCACAAAAGCAGATGAGTGAGAGGGTGTAGCGTTCATAAGAGA
>NW_021354256.1:0-424 GCF_001605985.2 Dendrobium catenatum | reverse complement strand
CCAAAGAGAATCCGAGGGGAGAAGAAGTGAGGACGAAAACGCGGAAATGAAATACAGATCAGAATAACCGGTGACTCAACACTGATATCCAAGCTAGGCAACCATTTTGTTAATTTCATATAGCAATTAAAGACAAGATAAGATCGGTGACATAACACACTACAGTAATGAAGATCGTTGGATAACTTGATCAAAATGTGAGAGGGATCCAACATAGTAATAGAAACTTCTCCTTTAAGCTTCAAATTGAAGAAAAATTTCCTGATATAGTCAAGAGCAGGTCTCTTAGGGGGAAAAAACCAACTAACGAGAATTGAAAAGGGGCAGCAAGATCGTTTATTTCCTGGTCAAAAATCCATAAAGACGGCAAGCCACGAAACGTAGAATTCCGAAAATCCGGGTAAGAAGGCGTAGAACCAGCAAG
>NW_021354255.1:0-350 GCF_001605985.2 Dendrobium catenatum | reverse complement strand
TACTTTTTGATTAACGTAGATGGCTACATTCAGAAATTAAAATACACCTGAGGGTTACTCTATTACTAGACCTCCACTATTTGACAATATACCTTTTGATTTTTGGAAAACACGCATGTCTACTTTCGTACACTCACTTGATTATCGTATGTGGATCCTAGAACAGGAAGGTTATACAAAACCAACTAGATTAGTTGATGGAGTTAGGGTAGAAACACCTTTTACAGATTGGACTATAGAAGAACGTAACTTAGCTCTACTAAATGCTAAATGTTTAAATAGCTTCTTTTGTGCTTTAAAATCTAAAGACTATATGCGGGTTTCCACTTGCAAAAGTGGAAAGGACATAT
>NW_021354254.1:0-269 GCF_001605985.2 Dendrobium catenatum | reverse complement strand
CACATGACTCCACACCTTCATGTCACCATCATAACATCAATATTGAGATCAATGATGTTGTCTCAAGTTTTGCCAGAAATTTTAGCGAATATGAGTATATGTTTAGAATTTTGTTTTGTTTGGGACGGTTTTCTTACCGCTTTTTAAATCTGTTTTTTAATATAAAAATATTATTAATTATGAATTTTGTATTAGAAAGTTGTTTTAGAAATCAGTAAGAAAACTTTTCCAAATGAAGTCTTAGCTTGTTATACTGAGGATCCATTCGA
>NW_021354253.1:0-282 GCF_001605985.2 Dendrobium catenatum | reverse complement strand
ACTACTTTCTTGATAAGTGGAGAGATAGGAATTCTATCTTGATTAATTGGCCTTTTCCTTCATGAAAGCTTATGGAAGAGGACAAGAAGTTATTGCTAGCTAAATTCTCTATGAAAGAAGTTTTGGAGGTTATTAGTTACTTGGAGACTAATGTACATATCTCCAATCATTGATTGTATTTCCCATTCTTTTATTAAAAGCTTATTGAAAGATAATTGGTGGAGTCTTCTGTAAAGCCATTAATCATTTTCTCCTTTCAGGTAAGATGTCATCTTAATGGAA
>NW_021354252.1:0-283 GCF_001605985.2 Dendrobium catenatum | reverse complement strand
CATGTATAGATATTAAGTCAACAACTAAGCTTTCATACAACAAGTTTGAAGCATGTCTCTTCATGTAATTCATGCATTATATTATGTCAAAACTTAACATTTGACTAACAAAATACACTTGATAAGATTCAGTAAAATCTCTAGAATCATTTGATTTCATAATTTAATGATTTATAATAAAAAAAATGCGTCCAAGTTGAATTAACAAGACCATAGATATACATACTTCAAAGGAGGAACCTTTCGATTCTCAGCAGGACTGAGACCACTAAGTAATGCCTTC
>NW_021354251.1:0-2671 GCF_001605985.2 Dendrobium catenatum | reverse complement strand
TAGATTTAAACACTAACAAAATTACAATATCTCGTAACGTTATTTTTGATGAACACTATTTTCCTTTTGCTATGACTGAACTAACCAATAATGCTTCTCAGCAAGAACTATCTCCGTTCCTTCTAACTCCCTTTTCTACCATTCAACCGGCTAACCATATACCATCCAAATGTGCCACCAACTTGGTGCCAACTCATCAGCAACGACCACCATCACATCCTTCTGAGACGGTTCCCGTTAATTCTTCTATACTACCAAGCACTGACCAAGAACGGCTCACCGCACATCCACAACCTGCTGGTCATCCCATGCAAACAAGAAGGAAAACGGGATCGCTCAAACCTCGGATACGCCTCAATCTTCTCCATAACACCACTGCTTCATCTGATGATCATGTTCCGACATCTTTCCATGAAGCCAATAAACGCAAAGAGTGGTGTGATGCTATGTCATCCGAATTCTTTGCTCTACAAACCCAAGGTACATGGAGTCTTGTTCCTCGTCCCTCTGACAAAACAATACTTGGCTGCAGATGGACGTATAGGACCAAACTTCATGCTGACGGATCAATTGCTCGCTACAAAGCACGCTTGGTTGCTCAAGGCCACAACCAAGAGTTCGGACTCGACTACAACGAAACATTTAGTCCCGTGGCTAAATTACCTACAATCCGGATCATGCTCACCGTCGCTCTTCATCAAAACTGGAAGGTCCATCAACTCGACGTAGCAAACGCCTTCTTGCATGGACAGCTTACCGAAACAGTATATATGCATCAACCGATCGGCTTCATTGATACCAATCTTCCCGATCATGTTTGCTTGCTTCAAAAAGCAATTTATGGCTTGAAACAAGCACCGCGTCAATGATTCAATACGTTCACCTCGCATCTTGAATCGATAGGCTTTACTTCAAGTACTTCTGATCCATCGCTTTTTATATTTCATAAAAATCATATTCAGTTATTTTTATTAATTTATGTTGATGATATATTACTAACGGGAAATGATTCTGAAGCTATTACCCAAGTCGTTCAACTCCTACATACTAAATTCACAATGAAACATTTGGGGGAGGTACATTCTTTTCTTGGTATACAAATTTCTCACACTAACAATGAGTATTTTCTCTCACAGCCAAGCTATACCAAATCAATTCTTCAATTGGCTCAACTCAGCGAATGCAAACCGCTAGCCAACCCTACCTGCACGAAACTTCCTTCAGATTTCTCTCCAGACCCTGTGCTATCGGATCCTCATTTATACCGAAGGATCACAGGTTCCTTACAATATTTGGTTCTAACTAGACCGGACATCGCCTTTAGCGTGAATCTCCTGTCTCAACATATGCAAGATCCATTACCTCAGCACATATATATGCTCAAACGACTGCTTCGTTACCTAAAAGGTACAATTGACTTTGGAATTCCAATTACAAAATCTAATATGTGTCTTCATTCCTTCTCAGATGCGGATTGGGCGGGAGATCCAATCTCACGGAAATCAACTTCTGGATATTGTTCGTTCTTAGGGAATACGATCATTTCTTGGACAGTCAAGAAGCAGACAACGGTTGCTAGATCTTCTACTGAATCCGAATATCGTGCGTTGGCAGCTCTCACGGCAGATATCATATGGCTTCGAAGGATCCTTTCCGATTTCGGCATCTCTCTTACATCTCCCACCGACATCTATTGTGACAATACATCCGCCATTGCTATCGCCAACAATCCAGTTTTTCACGCTCGAACGAAGCACATTGAGATCGACCATAGATTTATTCGTGATCACATTCACAAAAATACCATTCGTCTACTACCCATCAGTACTATAGATCAAACGGCGGATATCCTAACTAAATCTATGTCTACTCCTCGTTTTCAAGATCTCAGGACCAAACTGACTGTTATCAATAATCCATCAGTTTGCGGGGGTATATTAGAGCAACAGGATTAAAATAACCATTTGTATTTCTGTATTGCCATATATACAACTCTCCTCTATAAATCTATAAATAGATACTTGTACCGTGTTAAGTAATAAATGAAAAACATATTTTCTGTTTCTGAAATTCTGTGTATTCTCTATTCTCTCTTCTCTTATTTCTTTTCTATTCTCTGTTACAGTTCAAGAAATAGTATCTTGAACTTCTACAAAGCTTACGGTGAGACTCGGGTAGCGGCAGTAGGCCTTGTCCCGAGTTCTGAATGTAAATATTGCTACCATTAGCAATGGAGATTGAGTCGTAGCCGTTATAAGGTGTTGACTGTTGAAGATTTGTCACATCGGCAGTAAGATGAGAGGATGCGCCTGAGTCCAGTATCCAGTCGTTCGTTGCAGCATATTGTTGTTGAGCAGTGAGAGATCTAGAATTTGTTAGAGGAGCATAGATGAGGTTCTGGTGGTGCCAGCAATTCAATGCCGATTGTCCAGATTTCTCGCATATCAGGCAAATTGGACGCGGTTGTTGGTTTCTTGCAGAATTTTGGGATTCAACTGGTAGCTGTTGCCGTTCACCGTTTTGTTGACGAGTAGCTGATCCTTTACCGCGAAATTTGTTTGTTCTCCAGCAGTAATTTGTGGAACAATTTTTGAACAGAGCCATGGAGTCGGATTGCTGGTTTTCTTTTAGAATTTGATGTTGGAAGTTTATTTCCTCACTGCTGAGAAGA
>NW_021354250.1:0-330 GCF_001605985.2 Dendrobium catenatum | reverse complement strand
TCTAGGATGATCGGGCCTCTGGAAAATTTTCATCCTGTTGAAATTAAATTATCGTCCGTGGCGATTGGACCTCTGGAAAATTTTCGTCCAGACGAAATTAAAAATCGTCCAAGATGATTGGGTCTCAAAAAAATTTTCGTCCTGACGAAATTTAATTATCGTCCGTGGCGATTGGTCCTCTGGAAAATTTTCGCCCAGACGAAATAAAGAATCGTCCAAGACGATCAGTCCTCTGTAAAAATTTCGTCCAAATGAATAAAATTTTCATCCAAACGATTAACCGACTTAGGACGGTTTTCAACAGTTTCTAGAACCGACCTTGTAATAACC
>NW_021354249.1:0-385 GCF_001605985.2 Dendrobium catenatum | reverse complement strand
TCAAAAATAGAAACCCTAATTAGGGCATCCTTGTTAAGGCAGCCATCATTAAGCACATCATCCTGGATAATTTTATATCGGCAAGGATGATAGGTTCAAATAAGAAAGAATCAGCCGCCAGATCTATTTAGGGTATTACTTATTTTAGACATCATCCCGGGCATCGACCTGGCTGATCCACCATAATTTTCCTAAATTAATGTGGTATTTAAGGAAAGCAATTAAGATTTGATTACACAATCACATCATCCTAGACGATCACAGGATCAGTCGGGATGAACCACTAGAGGATTACACATCATATAGCTCTTATTCAGGACGATGTTCAGGACGATATTCCATAATTTATACTGATCGGCCAGGATGATATATTATCGTCTTGGAT
>NW_021354248.1:0-421 GCF_001605985.2 Dendrobium catenatum | reverse complement strand
TTAAGATGACTCAAAGAATATCTCCAATCTCTAAGTATGGAGTGTGTAGGTTGAACCCTTTCCTCCAACTTTATATTTTCTACTCTTTGGGTAGTCTCACCTACTCCTTTAGTGTTTTGGGGTTCTACCCTCTTCTCCAAAATTTTAACTCCTATGGTAATTTCTCCAGCATCATCTTTAACCTCAACTCTAAATTTCTTAGGATCAGATTGATCAAACACTACATGAGTAGTCTCCACCACCACCAAAGTTATCTAATTAAACACCCTAAAAGATTTCCCAACACTTGAATATCCTAAGAATAATCCTTCATCAGATTTTGGGTCAAATTTTCTAAGTGTGACTTCCCATTATTAAGAATGAAAATGTTACAGCCAAAAATATAGAGGTGGGAAAGGTTGGGTGTTCTACCCTTAAGGAT
>NW_021354247.1:0-467 GCF_001605985.2 Dendrobium catenatum | reverse complement strand
AGGGGATTGTGACTTTGGGCGATCAAGTCATAATAAGTGGGTCTATCTTCTCTTGTTTTAATCTGCTTGCCGTACTTGCCACTTATGTATTAGGAATACGCCAACATTTCTTGAATAGCTTCTTTCTTTGTTCAACCTCTTTGGGTTAATTCTCAAACTAACTCTTGGGTGAGAAATTCTTTTTCTTGGGTTTGTATGAGGAATGACCTTGTTTCCATGTTCATTATAGGAGTTTGAATCACTTGGCTTCATTACAAGTTCTTCCAAGAGGTAAATTTGAGAGGATCCCTCACCTTTGCTTCAAGTGTAGCTTTTTTGGCACAACATTAGTCATTGTTCCTATGTTCCTCAAGCCTCCAAGTAGCCATTGCAATAGCCTCAAAGAAGATTTGTTGAATTGAGTGAAAAATCTATTTTTCCTAAGGATAGTAGATGTTAAGATAGTTGCTATTTGCATGCATTACATT
>NW_021354246.1:0-309 GCF_001605985.2 Dendrobium catenatum | reverse complement strand
CAGCATTAATTGTATTAAGGGATACTCGCTGGAGATCGGATGTATCCATTATTGGCACAATGGAAATTGACCTCTCATCTGGTACGCAACTTGTTTACATCGCGCCTAACCTTATGTTATCCATCCATGACTTTCTTCATCATATCGAACTTGTTATTATGACTCATGGATACGATGAATGGCAAGGAGGTGAATCCAACTTATTAATTACTCGAGCACTCGTTGCTCGCCTTACAAATACTAGCCAGACTGGTTTTCGTTATAACATCACTGGAGTTGCTAATTATTTAGCATCTCATGGTATCTCCG
>NW_021354245.1:0-221 GCF_001605985.2 Dendrobium catenatum | reverse complement strand
TGATTTATTTTACATTATGATGAGTTTATTTTTATTATAGATATTTTATTTTTATACATAATGTGTTATTTTAATGTAATTAGATAATTAAATAATATAATATAATTATTTGAAAAATAATGAATAATTTATGTTATTTTATAATTAAATTATTTGATATTTATGTGTATAAAAATGTTTAAATTGTAAGACTTCATAGAGTTCTCTAACTCTTTGCATAA
>NW_021354244.1:0-241 GCF_001605985.2 Dendrobium catenatum | reverse complement strand
TCTTGGGAGTGACACAGATGAAGATGATGATACTCCTTCCAAATCTCGAAGAGTATGCCAGTCCACAGATGAATGGAGTAGGCATGTTGAATTTTCAAATGATGATTATGACTACGACTCCATTTACATGAACACGGTGTAGAATGTGTTCTCTAGAAGAATTGACAGCCTATCAATTTCAGATAGTGTACTCGTGGTCACGCATGTTCCCTTGCAACACTTCAAGGAACTCATTTCGCGC
>NW_021354243.1:0-244 GCF_001605985.2 Dendrobium catenatum | reverse complement strand
GAAACAAATCCTCCACCTCACAGATAGCCCAGATATCTTTAAAAATAAGAACACTACAGTATGCCAGCAGGTGAAACCAGAAATCCCAAAAAAGTAAAATGACCTAGCAACTAGAAAGCCAGAGAAAGCAAACCACATAGTATAACACTCAGGAATAAAAATAGTTAAGATCTAACAAAAGGAATACCACACGCATCAAGTTTAAGAAAACTACAAAGGGCCACAAGAGTAGAGGACCAAATGA
>NW_021354242.1:0-248 GCF_001605985.2 Dendrobium catenatum | reverse complement strand
TCTAAACTTATGTCCCAACGGCTAACCAAGAGGGGGTGAATTGGTAATTTAAAAATTTACCTCTTTTTAAACCGATTAAAAATTTGTGAAATTTTAAAATAATTTTTCATCCACAGATAAACAAAACAGTAAAGTAAAAAGCAGCGGAAAATAAAAGACAAGAATTATAGTTGTTCGGTCAAACACGACCTACATCCACTCCCTGAAGTCTCTCACTTCAGGTATTACACTATTACCACAAGTGTCTC
>NW_021354241.1:0-220 GCF_001605985.2 Dendrobium catenatum | reverse complement strand
GGATTTGAGTTTTGAGAAATCTGTCTTTATATGTCCAGGTTTCCTACACTCATAGCAAATAACATCATTCAAAACCTTTGCATTTTTATTAAATTTAGCTCTATTCCATTGCTGGCGTCTCTTCTACTTCCTCTTCAAAAAGCTTTTGAATTGCCTAGTCATTAATGCAATTTTGTCTTCATCCTAAGGTTGTGAGTGTTCACTCTCAGACTTCTCCACT
>NW_021354240.1:0-220 GCF_001605985.2 Dendrobium catenatum | reverse complement strand
GTTCGGACTGCGTACAGAATAATTTCTCCCATTGTAGCCGCTCTCGAGCACTTGAAAACCCACAATTGTTCTTTGTTTCACACAACCGAACACAACCTTTTGGTTCGGTTTGTATACGTGAACAGATAATGAAAGGAGGCCCACATTAATAACTGCTTCAAACTCCTTTACAGCCAACCGATATTTCTATTCAGGATTAGGGAAGCATTTTAATTAAATT
>NW_021354239.1:0-243 GCF_001605985.2 Dendrobium catenatum | reverse complement strand
CCGCCATTCCTCCTCTGAGATCGAATCCAGCCCGATCCCCATCCAGTCACCTTATCTCTGTTAGAGCCGAGCATCTCCCCCTCTTAAGCCTCATACCCGAAGCCTCCCTAGCCGCACCTTGTCCGATCCCTCCATACGACTCTTGCCCGAACCTTATAGCCGGCCTCCTTAGATAATTAGGTAATTATTTTTATTATAATAATTATTATTTTTATTATAATATTAATAATAATTTTTATTATT
>NW_021354238.1:0-513 GCF_001605985.2 Dendrobium catenatum | reverse complement strand
GTATTTGATGAATCTAGAAATTTGGAAGAGCTAAATGTTATTTAAGATGAGATTGAGGATAACTCCCAAAAGATTGATAGAATAAACTTGGAAGAAGATGAGGAAGAGAATTTGGAGATAGAAAACCCTTTGCCTAGAGATTTTAGATATTCTAAAACCACATATGGGAATTGATTATAGGTGAACCTAGTGAGGGTGTTAGAACTAGGCGTGGATTAAACAAGGAAGTCAATCATTCAGCCTTTATTTCAACTATAGAATCCACTAATATTAATCAACCACTTTCTGATGAATTTTGGATATTGGCCATGCAAGAAGAGTTGAATCAATTTGTAAGAAATAAAGTCTAGGAATTAACTTCAAGGCCAAAAGATCGAAGCATAGTTGGAACTAAGTGGGTATTCAAAAATAAAATGAATGACTCAGGAATAGTCATTAGAAATAAGGCTAGATTAGTTGCTAAGGGGTATAATCATATTAAAGGAATTGATTTTGAGGAGACTTTTGCCCCTG
>NW_021354237.1:0-315 GCF_001605985.2 Dendrobium catenatum | reverse complement strand
AGAAAAGAAAACTATGCCACTAAAATAGGTTAGAGATAGAGACACAATCACAAAATATTTTTACCATCTAAGAGATTGAGAGATGAAAAACACATTGACTACAAATTTTCAAAAACAAGGGCATGGAATATGTTATCATTTTAGTGATGATTTTGAAAACTAAGTAAGAAAAAAAAATAAAAGAAAGTAAAACACACTAAAAATTAAAAATAAAAAACAAAAGCAAAAGAAAGTAACTAAAAGATTAAGTTTAATGCATTTATGTCAATCATACCCAATCTGGTCCTTAAAGAACTGAAAGTGTCGAAGGCCAGT
>NW_021354236.1:0-735 GCF_001605985.2 Dendrobium catenatum | reverse complement strand
CAGGAGTCTGACGACGAGTAGAAGTCTGCTGACGAGCTGAAGTCTGACGTCGGGCAGAAGTTTAACGTCGGGTTGAAGACCGACGAGAATTCATCGACGAGCAGGAGTCTGACGATGAGTAGAAGTCCGCTGACGAGCAGAAATCCGACGTCGGGTAGAAGTTCAACGTCGAGTAGAAGATCGACGAAAGTCCATTGAGGGGCAGAAGTCCAATAATGGGAGGAAGCTCTACGTCGAGCAGAATCCCAATGAAAGTCTAACGATAGGGAGAATTCCGGCATCGTGTAGAAGTCCAACGATGGGAGAAAGCTCTGCGTCAGGCAGAAGTCTGATAAAATTTATGCTATGCAGAATTCCGGCGATGGGAAGAAGCTTGACGTTGGACAGAAATCTGACAACGGGCTGAAACCCAATAAAAGTTTGACGACAGGCAGGAGTCCGACGTCGGGCAGAAGTACGGCCTTGGGCAGAAGACCGACGAAAGTCCGTCGATAGGCAGAAATTCAGCAATAAGAGGAAATTCAACATCGGGTAGAAATTTAACTTTGTGGAGAAGTTAAATGAAAGTCCCTTGACGACATTCTTGCGACGTTAACCAAGGATGTAAGACCTATCCGAGGTTGTATGTTAGAACATTTGTTTGATGGCATTAACCTGTGTGGAAAAGGTCGAGAGAATCCACCAAGGATGTGAGACCTTTCCAAGGTTGTATGCCGGAGCCCTGCTCGACGACGT
>NW_021354235.1:0-271 GCF_001605985.2 Dendrobium catenatum | reverse complement strand
TTCTACCCGACATCAAATTTCTACCTGACGTCAGACTTCTCCTTGTCATCGAATTTCTGCTCGTCAGCGGACTTCTACTCGTTGTCAGACTTCTGCTCGTCGACGAATCTTCGTCGGTCTTTTACCCGAAGTTGAACTTCTACCTGACGTCAGACTTCTCCTTATCATCGAATTTCTGCTCGCCAGCAGACTTCTACTCATCGTCTGACTTCTGCTCGTCGACGAATCTTCGTTGGTCTTCTACCCGAAGTCAACTTCTACCTGACGTCAG
>NW_021354234.1:0-1190 GCF_001605985.2 Dendrobium catenatum | reverse complement strand
TCGAATCAGAATAGAATCAAATCAGAACTTATACGGAGATATATCAAATCAG
This sequence comes from Dendrobium catenatum, assembly GCF_001605985.2. Lineage (NCBI taxonomy): Eukaryota > Viridiplantae > Streptophyta > Magnoliopsida > Asparagales > Orchidaceae > Dendrobium > Dendrobium catenatum. The sequence goes on along the minus strand of NW_021354234.1, from coordinate 1,138 downwards.
AATCAGAGTCGTACGGATCAGATCAAATCAGAATACCAATCAGAACAGATTAAATCAACAGAATCAGAATCGTACAGAAATCAGAAATTCAGATCATATCGGAACAGAACAGAATCATGTCAGAAATTAGAAATTCAGATCATATCGGAACAGAACAAAATCATGTCAGAATCGTATCAGAATCATATCATACAAATCAGATCAAATCATATCGTACGGAAGTCAGAAATCAATTAATTCAGAACATAACACAAGTTAGAACAGATTCCCGGACACTGACAGAATCTCAATGGATTCTGGCCCCTTATGCCTCCCTTCCCAGACACTGACAGAATCTCTCGGATTCTGGCCCCTTATACCTCGCTTTGTGCTCATGGCACCAGAACAGATGTGCTTATAGCACCAGAATAGAATTCATCGGATCCGGAATAGAACTGATTTCAGAATTTTAGATTGAGCTCATTTCAGATTTCCCAGACACTAACTGAATCTCTTAGGATACAGGCCCCTTATATCTCCCTTTTTATAGCATATACAGATAGCATATCAATTCAGAAGAAATCCGGACAAATCAGAAATCACACGAAAATCAGGCAGCACAACGGCTGTGTACGGAATTTACACAATTTTTCCTAAAAAATCACAGAATACCAAATTTGCACAGAATGTAGATAACAACATTACAAGACTTTAATTCTACTTCTCAGCAATTTTTAAACTACACAGAAAAATCCAGTTGACGAAAAACACCGTTGAATCAAAACTACCCGGACAAAAATCTCCAGAAAATAATCAAAATATACACACTCGGCACTTCAACAACATATAGAAAGTTACGCGGTAAAAACTGAACCAATCGGAAAATACGGATGAAAATCACGAATAAAAATCAATTCCGAACAGAAAATACCGCCAAACACGACGGTTTCCTAGCAAAACATCTAAAGTGTGTGAGGTAGGTCGTGTGGTTTTGATGTGTTCTAAATAGGATTATTAGTTAAAGTTATTTAAAGTTTGATTGAGAAAGGCGGAATGTGCCTTACCTTGCGTACAGCAATTTCCTGAACAGTCTCGTCGGACGAAAACGGAGCCGCGTCGCTTGAAAATCAACTTTTCCCAAAAAGCCCTCGACTTTCTC
>NW_021354233.1:0-301 GCF_001605985.2 Dendrobium catenatum | reverse complement strand
AAACTTTAATTAACTTAATTTTTTCAATACTGCCGCAACCCATACCTAGAAATGAAATTCTAGCAATCATTCCACTTCAGAAATGTGTAATTTTATTTGTATATTTTGGAAAACGTGCAGTTTTAGAATGTTAGTTTCTTTTTTTTTTTTAAAGCAGGGATCGTCCGTCAGCTAACTGGGCCATGCATTCAATGCACTACTCTATTGTGGGCTTGTCCAAATTATAAGCCTAGTCCATAATCATTAACTGGGCCATAAAGTCTTTATGCTTGTACTTTGAACCATTCCAGTTTAACAAGTC
>NW_021354232.1:0-216 GCF_001605985.2 Dendrobium catenatum | reverse complement strand
ATTTTTAATATATCATAAGAAAATTTTGATTTAATATTTTTTTTTTTTGTTAAAACCCACGGAGAGGCCTACGTGTTAATTTCAAAAATCGGTTACAAAGTCCTTAAAAGGACCCACCAGCTCGCTACTGCTCCGAAGAGCTAGCTACAAGCAAAATGAAAACAAAAAAACCTAAGAGATGGTTGTTCCTTTTCCTACGATTACAAAAATAACATA
>NW_021354231.1:0-612 GCF_001605985.2 Dendrobium catenatum | reverse complement strand
ACAACAACTAGAACATATAACTTCATTGCTGGACTTTCTACACAACTCCATTATCTCAATTTTAATAATAATCCTACTTTAAAAAATAAAAAGATTAAGAAAATAAACAAAGCAATTAATTCATGCAGAAGTTAAAAACATACTTGCATGATTACAAATTGTTTAAGAAAAATAAAATTCACACTAATCTTTTCCATTTATATCTACAAGAAAACATTGTAGAAACTTATCAAAGATTTTATTGATTCAATTATCCAAAGATTATAGATATTACCCTTAGCATCAACATATTGAAACATTCATTTTCTAAAAGACTAAGGGACAATATGAGGCATTGGCTAGTATGGTTTCACATTTATGACATATTTTAATTACTAGAGTGGGCTAGATTGATTAAAAATGATTTAGATGCAAGACTACAAAGATGGGATGCTAGTAGAAGAAAATTTGGAGGGGAGCCCTCCACAAGGGGAGTTGCTGAGAAGCAGCTCAACTTTGGTGGCAGTGTAGAGGTTAAGAAGAAAAGTTCTATAGTTTCTATAAGTGCATGTGGATCTGTATTAGTTGGTAATGTCCCTTTATGTGGGTATTGTGGTAGAAGGCATTTTGGTA
>NW_021354230.1:0-312 GCF_001605985.2 Dendrobium catenatum | reverse complement strand
TAGACATGTACACTAGGTTCATTCAAATTGTAACATCTTTGCACGCCTTAGGAAAAGAGTTTTCAAATTTTAAAAAAGTCAATAAAATTCTTCTTTGTTTACTTGAAAAATTTGATGCCAAAGTTGTTGCTATTTGTGAATCAAAAGAATTTAATGATTATTCTATTGATAATTTGATTGGCTCACTCATTGCCTACGAGCAAAGTTTGGGTCAAAGACTTTTGGATGCAGGTGAAACGATTATTCTAAAAGCTGAATATGCAGAAAGAGATAGCTTAGTTTGTGATGAATGCAATGACTTGTCAAGCAAAT
>NW_021354229.1:0-581 GCF_001605985.2 Dendrobium catenatum | reverse complement strand
TTATACAAACTATGAATAAGTTTATGAATATTATATACAAGTTTTTACATGCTATGTATAAGGATTATACACACCATGTATAAGTTTATACACGCTGTATATATAATTTTTACACATAATATGCAAGTATATACATGCTATATATAAGGCTTATACATACTATGTATAAGTTTATAAATGCTATATACAAAATTTTTATACACTATGTGCAAGCTTTTACACGCTATGTAGAAGCATTATACATGATATGTACAATTATTAAACACACTATATACAAGTTTATACAAATATTGTACATATTATGTGCAAGTTTATACATGCTATGTATAAACATTATACACATTAAGTATAAGTTTATACACGTTATGTACATGCATTATATACACTATATACACGCTATATACGAGTATTACACACACTATATATATGAATTATACACATTATATATAAGTTTATACAAGCATTCTACACTATGTTCAATGCTATATATAAGTATTATACATACAATGTACATATTTATACAAGCTATGTATAAGTATTATATGCACTACATATAAGTTTATACAGGCATTATGCATACT
>NW_021354228.1:0-1058 GCF_001605985.2 Dendrobium catenatum | reverse complement strand
TATCCCTAAATTAACTCAATTCTCATAGAAACAAATTATCAGATAATATTTCTAACTATATATATAAGAATGTTATATCAAATCGATCTGAGATCCCCCAAACAATCAACAAAGAAACAAACATTATAATGCAAATGCGCACCTTTGGAATCAACAGAAATGCCCTCTGAGCTTTGATCCATGATCTGAAATAAATTATAACATCAAATGGAGGATTAATGGTTCTGTGGTTTGCAGAAATTGGAGGGAGATGAGGTGCTTTTATAGCAGAGCTAAGAGTATATAGATGACAGAAGAAGGGATGGTAGATGGAAGGAGAGGAAAGACTGGTAGTTGCTGATTGTACTATGCTTTACATTAGGTTAGGTAGCTCATACAGAATATAATTAATTATAGTATGAGAACCTTAATTTATGATTATGAAAAATTAGAATAATTACTAATTTTGAATATATTTTCATGCATGTTTACTTTTTAAGCTATATTCAAGTCAAATGAAAAGATTTTATTATACCTGTTGTAATTTTATAGAATTAAAAAAAAAAAAAAACATTTCATGCTAATAATCTAATAATATATATGTGATTCTACTCATATGCATCAAGCTTCTAGAGAATATTTTAGTCTTTTTATTTAGGCTGAAACTCGTTTAGGGGTTATCTCTCCGTTAAGAGCTCATTTATGTATTTAAGAAATGTAAATCATATTTTTTTAAAATATTAGCTATTCATTATATATATTATTAACTATAATGAATATTTTTGCAATCTTCTGCTTCACTGGCAGGTGCTATGGCCCTATCTTGAAGTCCCGTATAGAAACATGTGGCTTATTGCAGCAGACATGCATGTTAATTGGCGACGATTAAAACTCGTCATTGTCAAAGACTCTGGGTATTAGCGGCGATTTAGAACCCAGTGCATAAAACCATCGGTTTTTTATCCGATGCTAACGCCTATTTTATGATGGTTTTGGATACTCTCGCGATATTTGCGGACATCTCTCTTTCTTCTTCGAATCCCAGCCTCATTCTTCGCGCGCGAGCTCGATTTGATTCT
>NW_021354227.1:0-535 GCF_001605985.2 Dendrobium catenatum | reverse complement strand
AACATTATTTGTACAGGACTATCAGATCAGTTATCTCCTTGTAAGAGCAATGGAACGAACAGGAACTGAACAAAAAATTTTTTCTAAGTCATGATCGTCCAGACGAAATAATTTTAATCCCAGGACAAGTTGCTCTCTGTAAAAATTTTGTCCAAACAAAGTCATGTTCATCCAGGACGATGGGAACCGACTATGGCAGTTTCTGGCAACATTTTGCAGTTTTCAGAACCAACTTTTGATATAACTGTTCGTACCGGACGAAATTTATTTGTACGGGACAAACCTATTTCATCCAGGATGAAATTGGTTCGTACAGATGACAAATGGTTCGTACGGGACAGTTTTTTACACAGTTCATCCGTACTAACTCAATTTCGTACAGGACGATCCAGTGCGCAGAAAAAACATATTTTTAGCAGTTTTTTGGACGGTTTTTCATGTCCTTTCTATATAAGGAGTCCTAGAAACTATTACAAGTGCCTTTGGAGCTATTTTCTCTTGAGAGGGATCATTGAGAGTGAGAGTTTGGGAGAGA
>NW_021354226.1:0-737 GCF_001605985.2 Dendrobium catenatum | reverse complement strand
TTGAATGAATTATCCACATCAATCACATGGAATTTAGCTTCTGTGTGGAACTCTCCAAATACCAGAGGGAGCATGAATGATCTAAGAGTTTTCTGTCATTTTTCATTTAAACCATGCACCATCAACTTATCTGGCCCGAGGTGTTCCACATCAAGGCAAAGGGATCTCAGTGCTTTCAAGCTTATTTGATTTATGGAGGATCCGGGATCGATCAGGATTCTACTGATGATCAGTTTATCGTTCTCTGCACTGACATACAGAGGACGGTTATGGTCTGCAGTTCCGAGCATCATGTCCTCTTCGGAGAAAGTAATGAATGGCTCATTACGAGCTTGTAGAACTTCAGTCAAACTACGTTAAGCAAAATATGCCTCGTATCTTTCGGGATCTTTGAGAGCCTGAATCAGAGTCTCCCGAATGTCTTTAGACATTACCAACGCATCGTATATGCTGAGCTGTGCTGCGATTTTTCTCAGATGGGATAAGATATTATAATCTATTTCATTGGCTGAAGTGTTCTTTTTCTTAGGATCTTCAAGAATAATATCATCATTTATGACTATCTCTTTCTCCTTGTCTTTATTGGAGACCCTTTTCTTCGGTGGAGGCGGTAATATCTTGCCGCTTCTTAACTGTACTTGAGCAATTTCCTCCGGTTCAGAGTCATTTAACTGTACATTTTCTTCAGAGTTAGCCATCATTGCATCTAGGGACTCATCTGTTGATTCAGAATCACC
>NW_021354225.1:0-394 GCF_001605985.2 Dendrobium catenatum | reverse complement strand
ATTGGTTATTAAAAAATTCTTAGATTTTTTAAAACCTTTTTAGAAAATTTTATCACTGATCCTCAAATATGATATTATAAGATTTTTCAATCACAAAATCTTAAATATAAAAAATAAAATTTAAAAAAATAATAATAAAAGAAGAACATCAAATTTTATAGTAGTTCAGTCAAACTTGACCTACATCCATTCCTTGGAGACTCATTCTCTAGGTAATGCACTAAATAATAGTGTGCCTCCTTTTACACCCACATTAAGGTAGAGAATCCCTTACAAACTCTCTTTCACCAACCCGGTGCGGAAGAAAATCATCATGTTTTACACTCTCTATGTGATGGAAGCATACCATCACATCCTTTTTAACCCTCCTGGTGAAGACAGAGTACTTACATGT
>NW_021354224.1:0-238 GCF_001605985.2 Dendrobium catenatum | reverse complement strand
ATTTTCATGGATCTGATGAACCGAGTATTCAGGGAGTTTTTGGATCAGTTTGTGATCGTCTTTATTGACGATATTCTGGTATATTCTGCTTCTGAGGATGATCATGCTAGACACTTGAGGATTGTGTTGGAGACTCTGAGGCGGAATCAGCTGTATGCCAAGTTCTCCAAGTGTGAATTTTGGCTGAAGAGTATGTCTTTTCTGGGGCATGTGGTGAGTGGAGAAGGTATTTCTGTGG
>NW_021354223.1:0-1767 GCF_001605985.2 Dendrobium catenatum | reverse complement strand
AGAGCAAGTATACGAAGGTGGATCTTATTTGCTAGTTAATGCGAATGTTGTTCATCCCATGCCCGTCATTAATGGGCAGTACTTGAGAAAGTACTACGCTTAAGTTTGCACATCGCAAGGGGCATCCTCCGCCACTTGTAAATATCCCTCTGTATAGATATAACTTTGAAAGATTTTTTGTACTTTTCGGCAGTCCGTGGCCACGACGATTTGTCCTCTACCATGTGATGTTCGTCATGCAAAGTATGAGATTGTCTTTAATGGTTGTATGTGTATACGTCGTAGGGATGTTTGTGCTTACGTTCACATTCACTAATCACTTTGGTGTTGTTGCACAAAATCACCTTTCCGACCCCTATAAGGGTTGACTTTCTCCAGTTTCACTTGTCACCTTCAAGTGTGGTCTGGGATACCAAAACTACTAACTCAAATTCTTAAGGAATGTGATACTGGGTCCATCTTTAGTCTGTATCTATCAAATATAGTGATGTTGATCCATGGTCATTTTGTGAATTTCTCTACGAATTGTTGCTGTAATTTTTCTCTCTCCACAGTTTCATTCATGTGGCGAATATGGCCTGGGTTATCAAAGCCAACAACTTTCCCCTCTCTTAAAAAAAAAAAAAAAAGAGAGAGGGAAGCTCTTAGTTGAGAAAGAATTGGTTGCCCTTGTCACAGGTGGAACCTGGTTCTACGCTCCAAGAGCCCAAAGTCCCTTCAAATTCCCTCCTGTCTCTCCTTAAAATACTTCGATGATTGTGCAGGAGATGACTGTATGTTCATTTCTTCGATTATGGTTGTTCACTTTTAAAGGGGATGTTGTTCTCCCTTACTTGTGATGTGGTACATTTGGCTCTAGATGTTAACATCACTTCTTAGTGGATTTTGATCTTCTAGCAGAAAGTCGATCCACTACTTCTTTCAAATGATATATTTTTTCATTGAGATCTCACTTTTAGTTATAAGAGCAGCCTCTTTTGAATACATAAATATTGCTTGTACTTTTCACAGGGTCCCATCAGTTAGCATGGGTGTTACCACTGTGATTTCTTTAATAATTATTAATATTTGATATGATGATTGTTGTTCCCAGTGGCAAGTGTGTCCCCTTGCCATTTCTATGCATTTGTTATAAGATTATTCTTTCTACACGATCGTATATATGTTCCTCTTTTTAGAGAGATATATATCGATCGATTGCTCCATGTTATATAATTTCAATTTTACCCTAAAGAAATACTACTTATATTTTAATTACTCATGGTCACGACGATTTGTCCTCTACCATGTGGTAATTAGAATATTAAGTTTGGAATTTCTTAGGTGATGGATTGCTTACTTCTCTTTCCCTCACAGCATCGCGCACATGTGCGTCGGGTGGTTGTAGAGGTGACTTTCACTCTTTGTCTCGCCGTTGCGAATATGGTCAGGCAGACATTGAGTCGTCTCCATTCACTGTTTCGATCTAGTCAGGTGAATGTGAGATTTTGTCTTTTGTCCTACTGTTTCGATCTGGTCAGGCAGACATTAGACCTTTTGGGAAGCTCTTTATTCGCTGTTGCGAATATGGTCAGGTGGATATTGAGCTGTTCTCATTCGCTGTTGCGAATATGGTCAGGCGAATGCTGAACTTCCTTTTCTCTTTTCCCCCTTGTCTCGCTGTTTCGATCTGGTCAGGTAAACATCGGGTTGTCCTCATTCACTGTTTCGATCTGGTCAGGTGAATGTTTGACTTTTTCTTTTGTCCCACCGTTGCGAATATGGTCA
>NW_021354222.1:0-288 GCF_001605985.2 Dendrobium catenatum | reverse complement strand
CTCACAAAGAGTTAATGCCTGGTTGAAAATATCACTAGGATCCATTCTCAACCAATCTCCTGCCAGTAAGGACGTGGTACGTGTCCTCTGACCGGCGATTTGCCGCCAAATGGGACCGCAGGATAAACAGTTATGACTCGGAGCCCTCTGAACTGAGTGGTTTTGCCGCCAAATGGCACCATGAAATATCGGTTATGGCCAGAGCCAATACGCTCCTTATTGGGAGATATGAATCAATAGGATATTATCGATAGGGCCATGGTTTAAAATTGCGCAATATGAGGCTCG
>NW_021354221.1:0-324 GCF_001605985.2 Dendrobium catenatum | reverse complement strand
CTTCTCCCTCTGTCCTTTCTATTGAGGCATTCCCTCGGTTTTTCGAGGCCCCTCTCTTGGCAAGGAAGTCCGGAGATTTCCCCTTCTTCGCTTCTCCCTCTGTCCTTGCTATTGAGGCTTTCCCTCGATTTTTCGAGGCCCCTCTCTTGGCGAGGAAGTTCGGAGATTTCCCCTTTTTCTCTTCTCCCTCTGTCCTTGCTATTGAGGCCTTCCCTCGATTTTTTGAGGCACCTTTCTTGGCAAGAAAGTCTGGAGATTCCCCTTTCTTTTCTTTGAGAGATCCTACGGAGGTCTGATGTTAATCAGTTGGTTGGAGATATAGGT
>NW_021354220.1:0-257 GCF_001605985.2 Dendrobium catenatum | reverse complement strand
TTAGTTGGAAGCATAAGCTCTCAACCAACAAGCCAAGTTGAGCTGTGTTCAAGTGGATACTTCATTTATGCTTTCCACCATAGATAACTAACCCCTTAGCTTATAGCTGCATTTCTGTTTCTAAATACATTCTGATTTTAAGTGCATTTACTTGCAGAAACGGGCAAAGATCAAAGCAGCTGCCCCCGAAATTCCGATTGAAATTCGAGTGGAGAAGGCCTTCGAAGCTATCTATGTTTGCTGTTTTGGTAAAGATC
>NW_021354219.1:0-1335 GCF_001605985.2 Dendrobium catenatum | reverse complement strand
AGAATCACTTTTTTATTTATTTATTTTATTTATATTTAATCTAAAATAAATATATTTAATATCTTAAGATATATTATTTATATTTCTATTGAATATTAAATAAGTTTATTTTTAATGTGGTGACGATAGTTATTCATTGTGATTGCTGAATGTGGTGGTGACAATCAGCGATGGCATTAATGACGAGAGATTATTGGATTTGGGCACCGGATACAACTCACCGTTTAGTACTTCACAGTACCGAGTAATACTGAATTCGGTACTGTGAAGTACTGAATTCGGTACTTCGTAATACCGAGCAGTATTAAGCTTGGTATTGAGCAGTACCAAGCTTAGTACTGCTCGGTACTGTACTGTGAAGTGCCGAGCTCATACAAAGCTCAGTACCGAATAGGAGGTGATGTGGCGCATTTTCATTGGGCTCCGAACGTTGTCCAGTATAGGAACCCAATAATATTCCGTTAATGACGACCAATTTTGATATGTTATGTTTAAAAATATAAAAGTAAAAAATAAAAATATTTTTAAATACAAAGCAAACAAATAAGTTAAAAAAAAAAAAAGAAATAGAACAAATCATAATGATGCATATATAAATATTTCAATGACAAATGAACAAATAATCAAGAATAAACTTTTCAAGCCATCATCATATTCTTAAACTCTTCAAAGCTGAGCACCCCATCATTGTTGGTGTCAAATTTACTAATCACCCCCTGGCAAACCTCAATATCCCTTGAATAACCTAACCTGCTTAGCATCCTTTTAAGACTCTTCGCAGTTATGCATCCCTGGTCTTCCATCTCGTACATCTTGAAGGCTTCTATCATCTCTGTATCATCTTCTTCCTCTCCCCTCTCCATCAATTGGATGAATTCCTCAAGCCTCAGCGATCCATCGCCGTCAGCATCCATCGACTCAATGATGGCCCCGACTTCCTCTAGGGATAGATCGTAGCCGACGGCGCTCATACATGACTTGAGCTCCGCCGACGAGATTCGCCCATCGCCATTCTCATCGAAATAGCAGAACATCTGCTCCAAAGATATCTGGTTGAAGCTCATCATTGCTTTGCTTTATATTGAACTGATTTGAGTCTTTTGATAAAAGTGTTGGTGACTGTGTTGCTATTTTTGGTGCTTGAAGGAGGTAAATTTGCTTGGGATATATAGAGGTGCATGCTTGTATGGTTGTGGTATTTGGATGTTGGCCTCACCGTGAAGGTGAAGTTTTGGAGTTCAATCGTGTTTTATAAGTTATGATAAAGCAGATCTATAAATCTTCGTGTACGTGGGGAGCCAAATACAAATAAATGTTAGGTTTTGTGGCTGTGAA
>NW_021354218.1:0-202 GCF_001605985.2 Dendrobium catenatum | reverse complement strand
CTGCGTGGTTTTCAGGTTCTGGGAAAGGGAAGGAAGTTTTGGACTAGAAGTCCTGTGTCTGATCTGAGATTAGGTATTTTGTACTTTTGATTTTTGTGCAGTCATGACTTATCTGTTCTGTTATGCTCTTTCTTTCTGTAAGCCATGTACTGTATCTGTATATGTTTATTTTGAGGAAAGAAAAGATAGATGAATCATTCTG
>NW_021354217.1:0-318 GCF_001605985.2 Dendrobium catenatum | reverse complement strand
ACCAAGCAGAACATCTACACCACAACCCTCCCTCGGCCACACAGGGCCGATGACCACCCTGCTCCACCAAAACTGCCTAAGAGCTAATTCTAATTATTATTTTAATAATAATTACAATTAAATATTTTAAATCATTTTGAAATATGAAATTAACAAGTCCTAGACTTATAAAATTAATACTTCTAATTCCCCTCCTAAGAGATACAGCAAGAGCACAAAGCCTTGTAATTTATTAATAGTTTATTAAAGATTAATTAATTATTTAAATTTAATTATTTTATTTATTAAATTACATTAAATTTCATTTGATTTATTATT
>NW_021354216.1:0-295 GCF_001605985.2 Dendrobium catenatum | reverse complement strand
ATGGGAGGATGTGCTCGCCCCTCTAGCTTCTGGGGGTCTTGGTAGTAAGATTCTGCTAACAACTCGAGAAGAATCAGTTGCACTGATGCTTGCAACGGTAATTAAAAAGAAGAAGGAAATAGTTAAATTTGAGGGCCTAGAGGAAGATGAGTGTTTGCAGCTCCTTAACTCTTATGCGTTTGCTGGTGTAGAGAACTCCCCTGATGATCATGAAGGTTTAATAGTCATTGCTCGAGATATAGTTAAAAAACTTTCAAAATCACCGTTGGCAGCTAAGGTCATTGGCGGTGTTCTA
>NW_021354215.1:0-1130 GCF_001605985.2 Dendrobium catenatum | reverse complement strand
CAAGAAAAATCTACTCTTAATAAAAGGCCCCATATAGGAGTTTTTATTTTGTTCGGTTGACCGGATGATAGGCAAAAAAAAACGCGGTACCGAGGTGTACTGAGTTTTTCAAGAAACTCGGTACACCACGGTACCGAGTTTTTTTTGCACTGCATCCGGTCGGAGGACGTAATAATTGTTCCCCATATAGACGCCACATTAAAATGCTCTCACTGCATTTACTCTAACAAGAGCTATCAACAGATTTCTTCCAGTTATTTCCCTACCAGTAAAAAGCAAGAAGCACAATAGATGATCTTACTGACTAAACTCACCATCCAAAATCGTTTCCTAGAGAAAGAGTCTCGCTTCCCTCGGCTGGGTATAGCATCGAATACTTAGCCCCACCAAGCCGCCGCCTCTGGCGCACGCGGTCGCTCCTCACCAAAACCTCATAATACTCCGGGCTACGAAGAGCCGGCCACCAGCCAACTTCCCTCGCCGGCACAGCCGCAGCAGCTCGCCGTGCCTCCTCGGAGAATCGGTGGACCATTGGCGATGAGAAGATGAGGGGTTCCGCTCCAGCCACAACAAGGAACGTGAGTAGGAAGAAGATAAGCGGAGAAGAAGGCATTGTTCCAGTAGGAACAGATCTAAGGAGAGGTTCTCCAAAGGAAGGAGGAAGGTCCAACGATTGGGGAATGTGGCGTCTCTCGAAGACTGGAACCACTGAAACGAGCAAAATGACCAGAGGAGCTAGGGTTCGCAGGAGACGGATCTAGGGTTTGGGGAAAGGCGAGGATTTTTTGGGTTTGTTTACAATGCGAAGCTTTTATCTATGAGAAGTTGGTGAAAAGAGAAGAACAGTGCAAAGCTCGAGAGCTGAGGTGGCCATTCTCGGGCAACTTTTTAGCTCAAATGAGATACAAAGATAACACGTTGAGCTCGTGGCCATCCGATCCAACTGTAGGATGATCGTTGGGGAAACGGACGCTCAATTAACCGTCCGATTAAATGGGCTGCTCCGTAGGTTCTCAACGGAAAAAAAATTATACCAGAATATTATTGAAGGATGAACTTAAATTTTATAATATTTATTTTAGAATAAATTTAATTTATATAATACTTTTTATAAATCATTAAAATGATTT
>NW_021354214.1:0-220 GCF_001605985.2 Dendrobium catenatum | reverse complement strand
ACAGAAGAGTGATCGAAGTTAAAACTCATATTGGCTAGGAAGTAAAGGAAGGTTAGTCTGTTATAGAGGTGGATGAGAGATAAGATAAATCCAAACTAAGTGGAAGCAAAAAGGTGCATTACCTTGAAGTTTATCTCACTTTGAATCAGAATGCGAGAAGGAGTGATTTTTGCAGAAGCAAAACGAGGAAAGGATTCCTCATTTGCTTTTGAAAGAAAGT
>NW_021354213.1:0-371 GCF_001605985.2 Dendrobium catenatum | reverse complement strand
CACACCCTTTGAGCTCGATTCAAGCTCGAGCACGTGCTGAGCTCGAGTTAGGCATTACTTGATCTTGGCTCTACTCTTTTACACCCCTAATTATGTATCATGTTGTAAAGAGAGTACTTGGCCTATTGAGTTATTTGCTATTGCTAGACTTGCATTGCCTTTAGTGGGCCTTACGTTTTGCTAGACTTCCTTGTCCTCGTAGAGGTAACCACTATGACCTTTTGACTATAGTGGAATCACACTCTTTTCATTGCGGATCTTTTGGCTAAGGGAGGAGTTGTCCTATTGGGCTAGACTAATGAGTTTGAGAACTCATTATTATTGCACTTGGTGAATATGAATAACTTCTGTTGCAATTACTGAGGTGACTT
>NW_021354212.1:0-388 GCF_001605985.2 Dendrobium catenatum | reverse complement strand
CAAATACAGGCTCTTCTAGCTCTTGTCCCTGATGGAAAAGAATTCGAAAAGAGGAATCTGTATAAAAGATTGGAAGATTATTGGGTTCCCCGAGATTAGGTTAGTTTGTATTTATTTTGAAGGATATAACCTATAAGGTGATCAAGAGTAAGATTTTGTTTCCGGGGAGTAGTAGGGAGGCGAACGAAAGTCATATGATGAATGTAGTCAATAATCAGATCTGCTTCATTGAATTTGGTGATGGTCATGATAAGATAGGTAGCGACAAATAAAGTCAGGGTCATGTTGATCCTGTCGCCAGCTTTGGGTATTATAGAGGTTCTAAGAATATGTTGAATAATTCTGGCATTTCAGTTGAGTGATTGAACGAGTGGCTGGTGTAGATAAA
>NW_021354211.1:0-1245 GCF_001605985.2 Dendrobium catenatum | reverse complement strand
ATTTTAAATGATTCCAGTCGCGCAATGTCTCCTCCTTGAGTTTCTCCACAATTGTCCCTCTCTTTTAAGATACAAAAATAAATAAATAAGTAAAGATTAGCTTCACATAAAGAAAGTAATGATTTTAAATGATTCCAGTCGCGCAGTGTCTCCTCCTTAGGGCATCTCCAACAGAAAATCTTATTTTTCACTCCAAAATGCAGTGAAACTAAAAAATGACATGATTCATCTCCAATCGAACTCCATTTTGAGCCCTTCGCAAAAGGTAACCGTCTTTCTCCTCTTTCGCTCATTTCTTCAGCAAATATGGCAGAGACAGGAAAATAACACAGGTGAACAGTGTTACGCCAATATTGGCGTCACACTGTTCACCCGCAATCAAATACCGGAAGTTTTGCCGTTCGGCTGGAGCTCGTGAGCGATGACATTCAGGTGTTTGGAGTTCGGTTGGAGATGCCCTTAAGTTTCTACACAATTGTCCCTCTCTTTTAAGACACAAAAATAAATAAACAAATAATTATTAGCTTAGTTAACTAATAAAATGGGGCTTGTTAGTAACAAATTGCCATACCTCAGGATCATCAAGAAGCCTAAGAGGAGTCCCATCCATGCTGAGGAGATCTCTCACAGCTTCATTATAAATCTCTATTGCTGATAGCTTTAAGGCAAATGCTCTTTCTGGATGCTGCAATAGTTATAAGGAGTCACAAAGGAAAGGAAATGAAGCAAACTGAAAAACAAAGAACATAAATTGATAGTATGAACACTTGCATATGATAGATTACCCTCTTTATGTAGTCATATATATCTGCAACTGTATACTCAGTGATTCCTGTCATGGTGTATGTCTTTCCACTGCTTGTTTGGCCATAGGCAAAGATGCTTGCTGAATTAATATAAAAATTGAACGCTTACTTGTTATTAGAATATGCAGAAAGTTGGAAATCTAGGAGTTATATCTTTACTTACAGTTGATGCCACTAACAACTGAAAGAGCAACTTCTTTTGCCGCTTCCTCATACACTTGCTCTGTGGTGCTTTCACTTCCAAATACTCTATCTATCAAGCAAGCAAATAATAGATTACAAATGGAAATAAAGACCAAATACAAACAAGAACGATCTTTTATTATAACAATCATATATCACAAGTATGAGAGTAGCTTCCATGGAGATCAGGGTAACACCCACAATTAACACACTTCACGTTTAGAAATTCAACAAAGAAAAGAGATCAGGGCATCTA
>NW_021354210.1:0-207 GCF_001605985.2 Dendrobium catenatum | reverse complement strand
CGGCATTTTTTTTTTATTTCCCTGCATTTTGGAGTGAAAAATGACATTTTCGGTTGGAGATGCCCTCAGCTTGACTAATGACTCGCTAGCCGAGCTCTATGAGCTGATTAGTCAAATTTGAGCAAATCTCGACTCGACTCGTTAGCTTGATTCGTTAGCTCGATGACTTATTTGAAAAATATTAATGTAAAATATGCTTAAAATATA
>NW_021354209.1:0-591 GCF_001605985.2 Dendrobium catenatum | reverse complement strand
TGTCCTCAATCCTTTTTTGTGAAATTGGTACACTTTTTAGTCCATGAAAAATAACTTTGAAAGACTCTCATTATAATGGAGTTGGAGTTGGTCTCCATAAAAAATAAATTTTTTAGTGTGCAATATTGCTTATAGGTTGTTTCCATAAGAATCCAATTATCATCTTCATGATTGAAGGGGCAAAATTGATCTTAAGTTATCTTTTAATTTTGACAATTTCAATTTTGATAGATCATGATTATTAGATTCTAAGTTTAACCACGTAAGTGTATGTGAGGATAATTTCATCCAAGCAAAATAGATTTTTTATGTACTATTATATCCTAGAAACTAAGGTTTCGTTTGGGACGGCTTTTTTTCTGCTTCTTAAAACAGTTTTTTTGTACAACAATGTTAATTTTTATATTAAGAAGTTGCTTTTAGAAACAATAAAAAAGTCGTCCCAAACGAAACCTAAGTTTTTAAGATGATCCAATTTCTAATCATCTCATTCAAAACTCTCTCTTTTACAGGCAGGTCAAGAATCATTCAGATCTATTACAAGATCCTACTACAGAGGAGCAGCTGGTGCCTTGCTGGTATATGATATTA
>NW_021354208.1:0-292 GCF_001605985.2 Dendrobium catenatum | reverse complement strand
AAAATATGATATTCAATATATGTGGATGATATATTTTGATAAACTTTTTAATAAAGATTGTGAAAATATGATTAGCTTTAATGATCTTAAAATTCTTAATGAAGATAAACATTTTTTTTATTTTTATCATTGTATTAATAAAATTGAAATTTGAGAGACGTTTAAAGAAGATGAAGTGTGAAAAAATTGTTGAAACTAGTGATATTCTAATAGAGTTGTGAAAATGCTTAAAAGGTGAAGGAATTTTTTAGCTTACTAGATATTTTAATATTATTTTGAAAACTAAGGCCTC
>NW_021354207.1:0-205 GCF_001605985.2 Dendrobium catenatum | reverse complement strand
CAAGGGATCAAAGGACAAGAGGTGGCATGAGGTGTTACCCCTTTGGACACATGGCTTGATCAAGAGCCATTAGATCTCCATCCAAAGGCTAAGATGAGTTCTAGGAAGCTTCTAGAAGAGGTATTAACTACTGGAAGGATTTAGATTAGGTAGAATTAATTTTAAGAAGTCAATTAAGGCTTTTAAGAGGCTCATTTGACCACCC
>NW_021354206.1:0-546 GCF_001605985.2 Dendrobium catenatum | reverse complement strand
ATGTTGAGTTTGATTTTAAAAATAAGTTTTATTTCTAAATTTAAATTAATAGTGAAACATCAATTCATCTTTTGATATGGTATGTTGTGAGCTACACAGATTTAATCATAGAAATATAAATTGAATCAGCTGGACACCCACTATTAAAATTTGTCCATAATCTTCTCTAGGTTGTCATACCAAATAAAGTGTCAAAGAACTAATACAAATAAAGTTGTAACTATGGCTCCCTAGAGAATTTAATTAAACCTAAAATATATTAAAAAAATAATATAAGTAATTCAATTAAAGCTTGACCATTGATAATACTAAAAAAATAATGAGACATGGATAATTGGCATTGTCACACTATCTTTCCATTGTCACACTATCTTTCTAAGTAGTAAATAAATAAGAGAGCAAGATACACTATAAGACATCATGTTATTTCTGGCAGAATTATCTGTCAGAAAAGCTAGTAATTCTATAAAAATTTATTATTTTTGGTGGATTTATTATGGAGAAATTTTTTTTTTGGTTAAATGAGCATTAGAAAGAATTTGAGAT
>NW_021354205.1:0-2751 GCF_001605985.2 Dendrobium catenatum | reverse complement strand
ATTTTTGTTTCTTTTGGGTATTGTATAGACGTCAACAGACACAGAGGACTTGAACAACTTTTTTTGAACAAATGAGGACATGCTTTGGACTTAAATGAAGAAAAATAGCTTAATCTCAAATTTGAATAATCAAGTTAAAAATTTAAAGCAAAACTTGACCAAGAAAAGTTGAATTTGATTGAGCAGAAGACTTGAACCAATCTTGGGAATACATAAGAACTTGACTTGAATACAATCAAAAGAATTTAAATGAACATAAAGGGCTTGAACTCAAATGAGCTTGGCGCAAGAAGTTCTAACTTGGACTTGAACTTACGCGCTGATTGAACTTGAATTGGAGAAAATCACTACATAGAAGACTTGCAAACTGGAACCTGAACTAAATGAGGCTCAAAGGAATTTAAGCTTGAACCATTTGAACAAGAGCTCGAATCCAAGCTGAATTACTGGGGACATATTTTAGAAAAAGAATGACAATGAATTAGGACTCAGACTTGAGTCTGATCTAAACATCATTACACCCTCACATTCGATACTAATCAAACTACACACCTCTTACGGATTTATTCAGTGTAGCACACAACGGATGTAAATGCTCGCTAATGGTCACAAGAGAGTCTACACATTCATAATAATATACTTATGAATGATGATTAGTAGGAGGCAATGAATGATATAATACTTCCACGGTCGACAATCATCTGATAAAAAAAAAAAACAAACAAATAGATCCCTTGCAAGAAGAAGGTGATTGATTGGCACATTAAGTGCAAATGCTTATGAATGTGAAATGAGCACATCAAAGTGTAAATTCCTACAAACAAGCACGATCATCAAACCACTTGAGATTGGTGAAAGGTGAATAGGATGTAGGCAACAATGGCTCCTCTACGAACATCTTCAAGAAGTCGTAGTGAATACAACGGGCCCCCATAAATACATACGAGCCGCTTGTGGATAACAACAGTGGGTATATCATAAGCACAACAATCCACTGTCGATACAAGTACAGGTATCACCTGCAACATCAGTGATTGAGATTTGTGAGTACGTCGGGTACGAAGACAACTCGATGTACGAAAAAGGATACCTCCTGGCAGAATAGAAGAGATGTTTGAGCAAATTCGAACTAAACTTCTTGGTGTTTCAAAATTTCTTCTTGGACTTGTACTTGTGAAGAAAACAGTTCTGACATCTACGAAAACTGAAGATGATAAGAGCATATGTATACCTCTACTTATCTCAAAGATGGAATGAACCTCAATTCAACCAAGTTCAGAATATAGAGTTGGATAAGATTATTGAGGCTTGCAAGCCTCCTGATGAATGATAGTCGTGCACCTAATATACTATTTACAAGCATCTACAAATACAAAAGCAGAAAATTCATTAGTGCACTATGATCCACATGTAGAAAGCAATAAGTAGTGCACGACAGTCTACCTGTATAATGCAACGAACAATTCTATTCAGAAGCTGTTACATAACACCACCGGATCCGCAACACTCGTATTAGCGGACATAAGGCATTTACAAATATTTCAAAAAGGCATAAAGCTTACGAAACCCGATCCTCTGTCGTCGGCTCGACAGAGTTGATAAGGTTCATCTACAAAATGCATATATTTTCAAATAGAATGATCCCGAACACCCCGATGATGGCCATGTTGAATGTAAATCTCAACTGGAGGGGTCCATTTCAAATAATTCAAAGCTTCACTCAAATACCCACAAAAATCCAAAACTCCAAAAAATTCAAAATTTCAAAAATCATCCAAAGTCCAAGATATTTAAAACTGAAATCAACCAATCAAGTACTTAAACCAAAATTAATCATTCCTTCGCAACAGTTTAGGTGGATAAATTGAAATGTACTTTGGCTCAGAAAGAGCTAATACCTAGTCGAAAATATCACTAGGATCTATTCTCAAACAATCTCCTATCAGTAAGGATGTGGTACGTGTCCTCTGACTGACAGTTGCTGCCAAATGACACCGTACGATAAATGTTGACCCGGGGCCCTCTGAACCGAGTGGTTTTGTCGCCAAATGGCACCACGAAATATCAGTTATGGCCAGAGCCAATATGCTCCTTAATGACATCAAATCCTTGAGATATGAATCAATATGATATGATCGATAGGGCACATAGCCCTCTATTTGCTAAGGTGGATGTTGACCTGTTAATAGCATACCAAAAAAAAAAAAAAAATCGTACCTGTCCGGCCACGTTCGAGCACCGAATTCAGCACGATGTCATTTATTTTCCCACGATCTCCGCATAAGGTTCGCACGACGACGTCTTGCTCTCATTCCTTCTCTCGATCTCTAGCTCTTCTTCCCTCTCCGATATTTCTCCCTCACTCTCTGGCTCTCGATCTCTCGCCCTCTCTCACTGCATCTCCGGCTCCTACGACGACTTTCCCTTCCTGCCGGATCGGAAATTACGACAGTTCGATCGAAAGCAGCAAAGGAGCTTGCTCGCTGTAAAGGAGATTGCACACGTCGCCTCTCCGGCTCCTCCCTGCTATTCGACTCGCCTCGACGACTTTGCCTTCGGTCGGATCGGAAGCAACAACGAAAGCTCGCAGCTGTGAAGCTATTTTCCTCCCCTCGCATTGCTTCTCCGGTTCCATTCGTGTTGTCCTTCTCCGCTCCTTTGACGATTCCCTTCCTGTGGATCGGGAGTTAGGACATTTTGATCGGAAGCAACAGCGGGTACTCACCGGCTGTGAAGTGATCTCCCTCCCCT
>NW_021354204.1:0-284 GCF_001605985.2 Dendrobium catenatum | reverse complement strand
TCGTCTCGTTCGGGCGATTTACTCGATCAAACGTAACGAAATTTTAGATACATATTACAAATATGAAGAGCATCCATGGGGTATACTTTGTTTGAATTAAAACGCACTAATGAAGATGCTAATTAACCCTAAGTGTTCTAACTAGGGTTGAGATATACCTCAATCCACACGGTGGATTCGGACGATCTTGGTCTTGTTGGACTCGGGGATGAACCGCGAACAAGATCCTAGTTGACGTCGAGCTCCGAAAAGGTCTCGATCGATCGGTAGGAGCCTTGGAAGTG
>NW_021354203.1:0-499 GCF_001605985.2 Dendrobium catenatum | reverse complement strand
TATATATATATATATATATATATTTCCAAATTTATTCATGTATAATAGGGGTGTCAATTTCAGGTCACGGGTCGAATTCGGAATTGACACGGGCTCAAACGGGTCAACCTTAACTGAACATGGGTATGTAAACGGGTCAAAAATACGGATCCCGACTGTTGCGGATCTATGGTTTATGATTTTGATGATAGAAAACATTCCTTTTTTCTCTACGATTGCCTTATGTGCTAATCTTTCAGGTCCACACGATCATACTGCAATTTTGAAAGAGCTCAAGATTGGGTAGACTAGGTCTGTGTCAGTTTGTAATCTTTTTTCCTTTCTTGAGTCTGTTGTACTTGGTGTGGCATCTGATGATTTGTAACTTGGAAGATTTTCTATTGTGCCCTAAAAGTTTTCTATTTTTGGTAACATCGTCCGGGACGATCTGACAAAAGTAGAAATCCTAATCAGGGCATCCTCTTTAAAGTAGCCGTCTTTTTGCAAAACACATCGTCCT
>NW_021354202.1:0-287 GCF_001605985.2 Dendrobium catenatum | reverse complement strand
TTGTAGAAGGCTTAAAGAATAATCTGTTAAGTATTAGCCAACTATGTGATAAAGGATACTGTGTTAAAATTTTCCCTACTAGCTGCATATTATGCCTAACTGATAATAATATTTTGTATGGTATAAAGGTAAACAATGTCTATATTCTATATTTGAATTGTATCAAAACTCCTACTTCTTTTTGTTTAAAAACTATTTCTGATGAGTCATGGCTTTGGCATTGGAGACTTTGTCACTCTAGCATGAAAAAACATAGGAGGATTACCCAAAAGAACTTAGTGAGAGGT
>NW_021354201.1:0-335 GCF_001605985.2 Dendrobium catenatum | reverse complement strand
AGATTGTGAGGTCGGGTGTTGAGCAGGAGTCGGAAGCAGGAGGAAATCGGGAATGGGAAATGGAGTCGAGCGTCGGTGTCTGAAGCCAAGAGTGGGGCTTTGGGTCGGTATTTAACGATGTGCAAGGGTGCTCGATCGAGGCGATCACGGGAAATATGGGAAGAAGCGACTGTTTCGGCGCCGGATTCAGCAGGATTCGCGGAGGGCTCCGGCAGATTTCGTGGATCCGTCGGGTAAGAGGTTTGTACACTGGCTCTCTTCCCTCTTGCCTTTTTCGTTCTTTGGATAGAGGTCAACAATGATGCATGCTTTGATTCAAACATACAAAATCACCT
>NW_021354200.1:0-670 GCF_001605985.2 Dendrobium catenatum | reverse complement strand
CCTAATTTAGAATTTTCTACAATTAGTTATGGGTTTTCTAAGTTCATGGTAATTAAAGAAATTTCTAAATTTTCTAATAAAGGACTATTTTTATTGTTTTGATTCAAATAATTTTCAAACTGATTGGAATCACTCCCAAAAGTCAGGAATGACCTGAGAAAGTGATCTCAAGTGTTTGGGAAAATTTTAGAATTTTTAATAATTTTTAATAAATTATTAGAGGCAAAATAGTAAATTCCACCTATGGTCAAATTAGGGGTCAACCTGAAGTCAAACTATGAAGCCCTATTTATTAAAGGTCAAGGATCCAATTCTGGTTAGTTTGAGATATTATAGGTAATTTTATGACTTAAAATGTATTTATTATAATTTTTGGAAGGTCTCAGGGCCTTATTTAGCGGGTTAATTAAGGTTGGTTAATTAAGGGGTCTAAAGACTCCTAAAAATTCCTAAAAAATTCTGAGATGTTTTAGATGTCACTAAGTTTAAATGTTAAAGTTTTCATGTCAATTCGGGATCTATCC
This sequence comes from Dendrobium catenatum, assembly GCF_001605985.2. Classification (NCBI taxonomy): domain Eukaryota; kingdom Viridiplantae; phylum Streptophyta; class Magnoliopsida; order Asparagales; family Orchidaceae; genus Dendrobium; species Dendrobium catenatum. Next base: position 146 of record NW_021354200.1, on the reverse strand, counting down.
TAGCTCCTAGAAAACTTCTAAGTTCGTTAGACGGGTCCTTAATTATTGTCCTTAGGGTGTCGCTATGTTGTAGGAGCTAAGAGTGATGTTTTATCTAACCCTCAAGGTGATAAATGCAGGGGAACACATAAATAAAATAAACACCC
>NW_021354199.1:0-205 GCF_001605985.2 Dendrobium catenatum | reverse complement strand
CCACTCCCATCAACTAGTGCAAATTTGGGCTCCATTGGTTGAATTTCTATAGTAGGAATAAGCCCAACCTGTCGAACAACTCTATCTGGGAGGTGCCACTCCATCCGAGTCTAACAAATAAGAGGAACAGGAGCTAACCATATTGCTTCTCTTGATAAGCATATATCAGCAACTTGAGAGCGAACTTCTGTGGTGTATGGCTCTC
>NW_021354198.1:0-288 GCF_001605985.2 Dendrobium catenatum | reverse complement strand
TCAAATGGCCATTTCAAATCAAATCAATTCCAAACTTTTTGAAACCACTTCCAATGAGTTTTAAATGTTAAACTCAACTTGTTGAACTCAAACCCAAACCTTGGGTCAACCTGGTTGACCAAGTCAACCAAGTTTGACCCATGGACCCTTACACTTCTCTTTCAAAATTTTGAACCAAGTCCATTCCAAGTCCTTTGAATGCATGGGATGACCCCTTGGGTACCCAAGAGACCCCTCTTGCTGACCCAAGACTTGGGTTCACTTGGGTTAGCCATATGGCTTGATCCA
>NW_021354197.1:0-349 GCF_001605985.2 Dendrobium catenatum | reverse complement strand
ATAAAAATGTTTTTACAACATTGATATTTATGTTTTCGTAGTTTATTTTTCTTTATTTTGTTTTTACGATTTTTGTCTTTTTTTAGTGATTTTATTTTAGACTCTGTGGATTTGTCATTATTTTCTGTGATTTGTATGTTTAGTTTATTTTTGTTTGTTAAAAATTCAAAAATCCAAAAATTTGAGGAGATCGTCCGGGATGAAATTTTTCGTACTGGACGATTTGTGTAAAATTAAGTTTGCGTGATATGAAATGTCTTGAGAACAGTTTTTAATTAGTTCGTCTGTACGATCTGATGATCGTCCAGGAAAAAGAAGAAGAAGGAGAGCAAACTTTTGCACCTCAATC
>NW_021354196.1:0-280 GCF_001605985.2 Dendrobium catenatum | reverse complement strand
TTTTTTTTTAATTAATTTAAATACATTAATTAAACTTAAACTTTAAAAATTCAAATTAAATTCACCTTAAATCAGAAATATTTAAATAATATATCAAAAATTTTGAAATTCTAAATACTTTAATTTAAGGTTAATTTTAAGATTTAAGTATTAATTTATTTTAAATAATTTAAATTATTCAATTATCTTTAATATTTAATTAGTATTTAATTAAATATTATATTAAATATTTTGAAAATTAAGATTTATTTTGAAATTAATTTGAAAATTCAGTGGGTCT
>NW_021354195.1:0-292 GCF_001605985.2 Dendrobium catenatum | reverse complement strand
TCCGGCGAAACCGCCGTTAAAACCGGCGGTTCATAAACCGCCGGTTAGAGCCGCCGGTAATAAGCCTTTTTCCTGTAGTGAACCAACTGGTCTTTTTCCTTTCGAAAGTTTGATGATTTCCCATGTATTGTTCTTCTCTAGACTCTACATTTCATCTCTAATGGCATTTTTCCAATTTTCATTGGATAAAGCCTCTGAAATATTTCAAGAATATGAATTTCTTCTAATGTAACCAAAAAAATTTTGTGTGAGGATGAAAAGTTATTGAAGAAAATAGAGTTAGCTATGGGAT
>NW_021354194.1:0-513 GCF_001605985.2 Dendrobium catenatum | reverse complement strand
TGTTGTAGAATCCATATTGCTATTGTAGATATCCATATGTTGGTTTCTATAAAAAGAGTCGTCACTCTATTGCCCATCGGCCGCCCGTCGGCATATCTATAAGAACTCCTTATAACTCCCTTCCATATTGCTGTTGTAGAATCCATATTTAAAGGAAAGCCCGTCGGCCCACCATCATGTACAGGTCAAGTCAATCTCCAACCAACGTTCAACCAGGTTCCACTTGTGTTCCAGTATTCAATAGTCAATCAATATTCAATTCAATAATCAATTCAATAATTAATATTAAAGCAATCATATCAATATTCACATTCATATCTATTCAATCTATCAATCTCAGACAAATCAGAAATCATACGAAAATCGGGCAGAATAACGGCAGTCTAACAAATTTACACAAAAATTATACAAAATCACAATTCACCAAATTACAACAGAATGTTCACGACAACAATATAAGACTATTATTCTACAGGATCCACATCAAGAAACATCCTGATATTTTTCTATTCA
>NW_021354193.1:0-201 GCF_001605985.2 Dendrobium catenatum | reverse complement strand
GTTGTTGCTGCACAAGTTGAGCATCAAATTGATCAAACCTTTGATCAATATGAGTCTCTAATCTATCAAATATCTCAATCAGATTCTGATAATCTGACTGAGGTGCAGAGGTTTGCGCTCCTTCTCCTTCTTCTTCTTCTGAAGCACTAGCATGTGCTTTTTCTTTTTCTTTTTCCTCCCTGAAGAGCAGTCTGAAGGATG
>NW_021354192.1:0-222 GCF_001605985.2 Dendrobium catenatum | reverse complement strand
GGCACAATGAGCATGCACAAAGACCTGTTGGTCATGGTTTGTCAACAACATGGAGTCTTAGACATGCTCGACATTTACATCTTACACGACCATCATCCTATCATTATCTAGAGTGCCCTCAACATCCACGTCTTACATATGCAACCTCCTACAATGTTACAGACAAGGAGGAGAGACTGTCGTAATCTGAAAATCAAATTGAAGATCTAATAGTAGATCTAA
>NW_021354191.1:0-284 GCF_001605985.2 Dendrobium catenatum | reverse complement strand
TGTATTTATCTTATAAAGACATTTAGTTCAACTATAAGTTTGCTAAAATTAGAATTTCGCTAGTTTTCTCTTTCCAATTTTAGAAGTTTAAAATTTGAATATTATATTATGATTAATGTATATAAAAGTAGTTGACGATTTCATTTTTATGTTCTTCATAATTTAAGCTAGTTTTCTTTTTGTTGCTAGATTCAGTTGATATCAAGTTGAGTTTAAGCCACGCCTTTTAGTTTGGGCTCTATTCTCACTTTTCTCTTAAAGTCTCAATTTTTTTTTTTTTTTTT
>NW_021354190.1:0-208 GCF_001605985.2 Dendrobium catenatum | reverse complement strand
AGAGTTTAGAGTGGGAGAAGCGGGGTGGCATTTCGGTCTTCGATTGAACCGGCACCGGGTTGACAGGTTTCACAAGATTAGGTTTAATTACTTTCCTTAATAAAAAAAATGCATTACAATAATAAAAAAATTATATACAAAATTAAGATAACATACTTTGAAATGCATATACATGTAAGTGTGATTATTCATTTTTTGCATTATATAT
>NW_021354189.1:0-225 GCF_001605985.2 Dendrobium catenatum | reverse complement strand
AACCACAACTCTATTTTCATCCTCTAGGTGATGGTCAGAAAACCACAAATCTATTTTCACCCTCTTGGTGATTGTCAGGAAACCACAATCTTTGCTGAAGAACTTCTCCATAGCAATAGAGAATCCGGGCATACCCTTGTATATACTAGGAAAGATTCTTACTATAAGCAACCATGCGAATCCCTTCTCAACTTATCCCTCACAAAATCTCCCTCTCTTTCCTCA
>NW_021354188.1:0-314 GCF_001605985.2 Dendrobium catenatum | reverse complement strand
TTGTAGATAAATCGAGGCATTTATAGCCTTTTGATTTCAAGGAATAACCCAAGAAAACGCAGAGATGAGCTTTCGGTTGAAGCTTGTTCCGAAATTTAGACGGAATGTGTGGAAAACACGCGCATCCAAAGACCCGTAGAATATTGTAGTCCGGTTTCCTGTTGTAGCATAATTCAAGAGGAGAACTATTATCAGTGTTAGGAGATGGCATAGAATTTATTAAAAAAATAGCTGTGATCATAGTATCAGTCCAATAAGATGGCGGAATATAAGCTGTATCCATCATTGCCCGAGATGTTTCGAGTAAGTGTCTG
>NW_021354187.1:0-278 GCF_001605985.2 Dendrobium catenatum | reverse complement strand
TTGTGTAAAGTTAAGATTAAAAATATTTATATGCATAAAATAATCATCTAACTTTAAATATTTGACTTGTTGAGAAGACAAGTTGATTAGTAATATAAGCCAATATGTCATAGCTCTTAAAAATAAAATCTACATATGCAACAAAAAAGAAAAAGAAAAATTCTTAATGAAAAAGAAAAAGTAATAGTTACTATTTTTGAAAGTTTTATAGTGATAGGCCCTAGAAATTTAACTGCATAAACTCTCATCTTAATGAAAAAGAAAAAGTAGACTCTCAT
>NW_021354186.1:0-297 GCF_001605985.2 Dendrobium catenatum | reverse complement strand
CACGATCAGACTGCAATTTGGAACCAGCTCAAGATTGAGTAGACTAGGTCTGAGTCAGTTTGTAATCCTTTTTTCCTTTCTTGAGACTATTGTATTTGGTATGGGACTAGTTGGGTTGTAACTTGGAAGATCTCCTGTTGTTTCCCTATAAGATTTCTATTTTTGGTAATATCTGCCGGGACGATATTTATATTGTCCTGGATGATATGTCTAAAATCAGAAACCCTAATTAGGGCATCCTCATTAAGGCAGCCATCAACCGATCGGCCTAGATGATACTTGTATCGGTCAGGACGA
>NW_021354185.1:0-279 GCF_001605985.2 Dendrobium catenatum | reverse complement strand
CCAGGGAATAGTGCCTGCACACATGAACACATAAATTTAAATATAGATATCCAAACTATTCCAAATACAACCAAAGCTAGCTTAAGTAGAAAAACAACAAGAAATAAATACAGCAAGAAGAGAATCATCGGCTCAGAATATGAAATTTTTTACTTACATCACGTTGCTTTTGCATGTTTTTTGGTATCATTCTAGGTTTAAAATTAGGCTTTCTCCCCGTGATTTTAAGTAAGTCCTCTTCGATCTCCTTTCTAGATAAAGAAATAGAAAACACCTTTT
>NW_021354184.1:0-288 GCF_001605985.2 Dendrobium catenatum | reverse complement strand
ATCAATTTTCAGCTAAATTTAAGATGTCATAATCCTAAGAAAACAAACTATTTAATGCATACAATCCAAAAGAAATCTCTAAACAACCCCTATATTCATATTTCCCTCATAAATCCTTCCTATTGAGAACTATTTGATCCTTGCGTTTGAGTAGCACGCGGGGAGGGGGGTTTTGCTTCATCTCGTTGATGTAGACAAAGGGGGGGTCAACACAAGTCCAAAATAAATCAAATTTTGGCTTCCCTTGAGTTTAGTAGTTTATCATATTTGAGCTGAACTTTTAGTTCA
>NW_021354183.1:0-236 GCF_001605985.2 Dendrobium catenatum | reverse complement strand
AGCTGATGATTATGATGAGCATCCCGTGAAAGCCGAGCCTGCGCCAGAAGAGCTTGAAGATGGTGGACAGGCGGCCACTATGAATGAGCTAAAAGAGGTCAACTTGGGAACTGAAGATGACCCTCACCCGACTTTTATCAGCTCTCTCTTACCCGAAGAACAAATAGAAGAAATAAAAGAACTCTGTGAATTCAGGGACTGCTCTGCCTGGACATATGCTGAGATGCCTGGCTTAT
>NW_021354182.1:0-226 GCF_001605985.2 Dendrobium catenatum | reverse complement strand
AAAATGTTAGGAGATAACTACACATTTGAATAATATTATTTGGAATCATCAAAACTTCATAAGTTGTAAAAATGTAATGCATGCAAATAACAACTATCTTAATAATCTTCCCCTTTTTGATGATGGCAAAACAATTATTGTTTGTATGATTTCAATTTAAATAAATCTTCTAAACTCCCTCTGAATTGATGAATACATGAAAATAAGACATGAAAATAAGGAGGCA
>NW_021354181.1:0-242 GCF_001605985.2 Dendrobium catenatum | reverse complement strand
AAATTCAGATTTTTTTAATTATATATGTATGTATGTATGTATATATATATATATATATTCAAGAATAAAAATGATTCTTATACGAAAATCTTGCACAGCTGAAATGTTCTAAGTTAAGAATGAGAAATTTATAATTAAACTCAGTTAAAACTTGAGTTTCAAATTCTAAGTTTTACATAGTATTTACACGAAGTTTGCATTTCACATAATCACCTTATTTTATCTTCTGAGGGTCTTTGTTG
>NW_021354180.1:0-923 GCF_001605985.2 Dendrobium catenatum | reverse complement strand
ACCGAGAAAGCTTTCGCAAAGCGTTCTTGGAGATGGAAGATACAAAAATAGATTTCTCTTTGGAAAACTTCAATGATTTCGAGGAAACTGTAGGGACGTATAATGTTGATAAAGATTTTTCTGATTTATTATAAGTAATTTCTTATCTATGTAGACGTTTTAAATTCTATCTATGTACGCACGTATTTTTTTCTGCTTGATTACGGATATATCTTGCTATTGATGAATATGATGTATAATCAGGAGTTCAATGTTCAGACCGAACAATACCTCAATTATATACTACCCTGTACCGAACTTATTCATGAGTGATGATTTTTGTACCGAGATTAAAGTTTCGATTCAACTCGGTACAAATCAGTACTTATAGGTATTGTTCGGTATGAAATCATTTGACAGTTGTACCGAGCAAATCAAACATCTTATTAACTAGTACCGATGTTAGTACCGAGAAGATCAAACGTATCAACTTATCGGTAATGCTCTGTACTGATAGGTATGGCTCGGTATAAAATCATTGTATGTTGGTACCGAGCAAATCCAATATCATAGTACCTACTACCAATCATTGTAACAATATCGGAAGAGTATCTCGGTATTAATTCTAGGTATAGTTTATTGGTATTGAATCTCGGTTTTTAAATTCAGTATAAACTCGGTATTGATTTGTACATTTGATTGTTAACATATAATAATTTATAAGAACATGAATTATTTTTTCACAGGGAGTTTAAAAATCTGAGAAGGAAGTATATGATAAATATTGTTATTACGCGCATTCTCATGGATTTATTGTTCGAAAAGAGCATCATTCCTTGTGGCCAAATTCAAGGAAAATAAAATCAAAGAATTTTATATGTTCTAAAGCAGGATTTAAGAATGAGATTGATAGCAATACAAAGGCAAAATATCAAAAATCGAGC
>NW_021354179.1:0-247 GCF_001605985.2 Dendrobium catenatum | reverse complement strand
GTCATGTTTTACCAAACCACTATAAATCTTGTGTCTTCGATTTTTTTCGCTGCTTTTTGTTTTACTATTTTTGCTTTTTATCTGTGGTTGAAAATTTGCTTTTTTAAATCACAAAAAATTTAAATGGGTTTAAGAGAAAAATTTTTAAATTACCAGCCATTGGGACATAAGCTTTGGTTTAAAAACCTAATTCATATTTAATATGTTTCAATATTAACTGCATAGGATCTTGTACAACACTAGTGGG
>NW_021354178.1:0-231 GCF_001605985.2 Dendrobium catenatum | reverse complement strand
GAGCTCTCAGCAGGTTTTATTTTTTAGGGTATATATATATAACAAAGATAAGTTTCTAAGCACGGGTCTTAAGCTAACTTAAGCGTTTGGTTAGCTAAAGAATAAGCTTACATAAGCTCAAAATTTATTTTAAAAGGTGAAAAACTTACATTAACTATAGTAATGAGGGCATTTCCAATCGAAAAATTCATTTTACACTCTAAAATACAGCAAATTTCAAAATAGTGTAAT
>NW_021354177.1:0-202 GCF_001605985.2 Dendrobium catenatum | reverse complement strand
GTGTACATTATAAAAAATGTGAAGCTTCATGAAAAAAAATAAATGAAACGAGATATTGATGTGTACGTCATGAAAAATGTGAAGATTAATGAAAAAAAAAGAATGAAAATGCTAATGAGATAAATCATATTATGGGGGATAGGCACGTACAAATAAAGACAAAAGACCTGATAAGATAAGTCTTAGAGACCGTACAAGAGGT
>NW_021354176.1:0-361 GCF_001605985.2 Dendrobium catenatum | reverse complement strand
CCTGAATTAATTTTTTTTTTTTTTTTTGCTTTTAAATCTAAATATTATATGTGTGGTTCCACCTATTCAATTATTAAAGATATTTGGGACAAACTCTGCATTACGTATAAAGGAACTAAGGAAGTTAAATAATATAGGCTAAACATTATGCTTCACGATTATGAACTTTTTCACACAAAAGTTAGCGAATCTATTTTTGAAATATATATTAGGTTTACACAAATTATTACTTCCTTGCAATCCTTAGGAAGAGAGCTTACAAATTATGAAAAATTTAACAAAATTCATCATTGTTTACGTGTTTCCTATGATGCAAAAAATAATTGTCATAACTGAATCTAAAGATCTGAATATTTATTCC
>NW_021354175.1:0-282 GCF_001605985.2 Dendrobium catenatum | reverse complement strand
CACAATGGAGAAAAAGGATTCATGTAGCCGACCCCACATAGTGGGATAAAGGCTTGATATTGTTATTGTTGTTGTTGTGGTACAATAAAAAAATATTATTCATTTAATATTTTCTATCTTCAATTTAATTTTCGTGAAAATAATAAATTAGCAATGACGGTGCTATTTTTCATTAATATTAATACTAGTAACGTTAAATTCATGCAGTCTGAGCTTAAGTTTTTATGTAAACATAAGGATCAAATCTATTGAAATTAAATTAAAAACATCCAAAAGATTAAT
>NW_021354174.1:0-479 GCF_001605985.2 Dendrobium catenatum | reverse complement strand
AGGCTTACGAGGTGTTCTCTCTTGCCTGATATCTGTACTGGAAGTGAGAAGAATGTGAAAGAAGGGTTGTCCAGTATTTTTGGCTTCGGTGCGGGATATAAACCTGGATGTTGGTTCTGTTTCTGATATCCCTGTGGTACGAGAGTTTGCTGATGTTTTTCCTGAGGAGTTGGTTGGTTTACCTCCGAATAGAGATGTGGAATTCTCTATTGATATTTTTCCGGGTACATCTCAGATATCAAAAGCTCCGTACAGGATGACACCGAAGGAACTTTCTGAGTTGAAAGTTCAGCTTCAGGAGTTGGTGGATAGAAGCTTTGTCCGTCCTAGTGTTTCTCCTTGGGGAGCACCTGTTTTGTCCTTCTTCTTCACAAGGACGGAACACTCCTTATGTGTGTTGACTACAGAGATTTAAATAAGGTCACGATCAAGAACAAGTATCTTTTGCCACGGATTGACGACTTGTTTGACCAGCTTTC
>NW_021354173.1:0-290 GCF_001605985.2 Dendrobium catenatum | reverse complement strand
TGCGAATCAAAGTAGAATTGAAGTTGATTTGATATATCAAAAACTAAATTTATTTTTAACAAAAAAATTAGAGATATAAATAAGTAACAACACTTTTAAATATTAAAATTAAGTTAACAAATGATAAGTAGTGAAAGTAAAAAAAAAAAGGATTAAGATATCCCAATCAAACATTTGGATAGGATGATATTTAGGCTTCGTCTTAAAGTAGCTCTTTAGTAAAAAAAATTAAATTTTAAACTAGAAAGCTGTTTTAAGAAGCAATAAAAAAGCTAATTATTTGGCCCACC
>NW_021354172.1:0-1095 GCF_001605985.2 Dendrobium catenatum | reverse complement strand
TACAGGGTGTATCACTCATGAAAATATATGATGGGGGACCTAGGGCTAGAGATTGGAGAGAGCTTTAAAGCCTCAAGAGCCCCAACACCACCTCCAACCTCCGCTGAACTTCCACCCTACCAACTCTGGACTTCAGTCCGACTACTGTCGGACCACCACCCGGCCACCTACCACTATCGGACTTTAGTTTATTGCACCACCGCCCGTTCGCTGACCGCTGCCGATCTTCAGCTAGACCGCCGTCGAACCACCACCTAAAGCCGGAGTTCCACCAGACCAGCACCTAACGACCAAGTTCAGCCAGATCACTACCTTACGTAGGAGTTCCACCGGACCACCCCATAACACCGGAGTTCTACCAGACTACCGACTTACGTCGGAGTTTCGCCAGCCCGCCACTGAATCACCGATTGAGGCCCGAACTTTCATCGGACCACGGACAGAAGTCGGAGTTCTGCCAGACCACCGAATAATGTCTAGACTTCCACCGGACCATCGCCTTACGACAACGATCTTTCTGACTTATATCTCCTATTAATTACGGTCTTTCAGACCTTCGTCGCCTACTATGGTCCTTCCGTCCTTCTTCGCCTACTACAATCCTTCCGACCTCCATCACCAGACAACGATTTTTTTTACCCATGTATCCTGCGGACTACGATTTTTCTGACCTCTGTCGCCTACTATGGTCCTTCTAACATCCATCGCAAAAATGGTTTTTTGACCCCTGTCTCCCGCCAACTACCATCCTTCCAACCTCCGTCGCCTACTACGATCCTTCTGAACTACATCATCAGACAATGATCTTTTTGACCCATGTCTCCTGCCGACTACGATCCTTTTCGACCTATGTTGTTAGATAATGGTCTTTCTGACCCCTATCATCTGCCAACAACGATCCTTTCGACCTCCATCGCCAAACAACGATACTTCTATCGCCATACAACGGTATTTTCTTACCATTATTGTCCGCCTACTTTAGTCCCTCCTACTACTGTCACTAGACTACGATCTTTCTGACCTCCATCGTCTGCCAACTACGGTCCTTCCCACCTTCATTGCCCACTAACTACAGTCCTTTCGACCTCCTTCACT
>NW_021354171.1:0-369 GCF_001605985.2 Dendrobium catenatum | reverse complement strand
AGTTCCCCTAGTTAGATGTGAGTCCCTGTGCTTTCTAACTATGTTAGTCATTGAATACCCAGTACAAATTCGATCCGTTAGGAGTAGGTGTGAGTCCCTGTGCTTCCTACCTCATAGGATCTCGACTGACTAAAGGTTGAATTAAGTCTCTTGGGCCCCACTATAGTTCAGTCACCTTCTTTTCCTTAGGGGTTAGGTTTCCTCCTTCCCTTAGGATTAGATCCACTAGTGGTATAGTACGCCCCTCGTGGCACTACCCTAATATCAAACTCAAATTCAATCCCTTGTAGTTAGGATTTCCTCCTTTCTATACGATCAAATTCAATCCTCTAGGGTTAGATCTTTTCTTTCCTTAGAATCAAGTCCAAA
>NW_021354170.1:0-361 GCF_001605985.2 Dendrobium catenatum | reverse complement strand
CCTAACAATAATTGGTGAAAACAGCGAGTGAACTTCAAGATCTCCAATGAAAACAATCCAAAAACAGTAGATTGTATTATAGGAATCGAACCAAAATCAAGAACAAGCAAATATACAATTGATTCTCAATTCGAGAGGAGGATCGTTCTCTCCCAATCTCTGATGAATCTAGAGCCCAAAACCACAAAGAGAATTCCAAGAGAAAACAATAATCATGCATGCCTTGCCCTAAATAACATCTCATCCTCTTTAAATATATATCTTCCTAATAAAAATCATCCTAAAATAAACCAAATTCAAAATAACCTCCAATGCTTTAGCTGCCCCCTTCTCTCTATTTGCCGCCCTTTGGGGGGGGGGG
>NW_021354169.1:0-210 GCF_001605985.2 Dendrobium catenatum | reverse complement strand
TGATGCCCAAACTTCTACCATACAACCACCTGAGGCCCGGACTTCTGCCAGACCACCACCTGAGACCTGGATTTTTGTTGGACCACCACCGGATGCCCGGACTTCTGTCGGACTACCACTTGAGGCCCAGACTTCTTTCGGACCACCACTTAACACCCAGACTTCTATCGAACCATAAACTGAGGCTCGAACTTCTGCCAAAACACCACC
>NW_021354168.1:0-353 GCF_001605985.2 Dendrobium catenatum | reverse complement strand
GGGATCAATGACTTTATAGGTTTTCTTTCTCTTTTTAATGTAGCTCTTTGAGCTTTTTGTGAGTTTTTAATATCTCTAATGAATTTGTAACTTATTTTTCCATTGAATGAAATTTAAATTTTCTAAAAAAAAGTTTGACATAAAATTATAATAAAGCCAGCTCAATTCAAGGTTGCATTTAATGAATCCATTGTACACACTAATGATGTGTTTAATATTACTCATATTTGGGAGACTCATGTATATGAGTTTAAAGGTTTAACAACCTTTTCTGATGAAAATATATATTCTCTATAGTATAAAAGTAATTTAAATTTGAGATATGGACTCAAGGTGAAAATCATATTGTAGAA
>NW_021354167.1:0-280 GCF_001605985.2 Dendrobium catenatum | reverse complement strand
TTCTGTCAGTGTTTGGGAAGGGAGGCATAAGGGGCCAAAATCCGTTGAGATTCTGTCAGGGTCAGGGAATCTGTTCTGATTTAATCTGTTATGACTTTTGATACGTTCTGATTTGATATACTCTGAATTGATATGTTCTGATACGATTTTGATCTGATTTGAGATTTAATCTGTTCTGTTCTGTCTGTTCTGTTCTGATGTGATTCATTCTGTTCTGATATGTCAATTCCGTATTCTGGTTTTTGTACGAATTTCTGTCTGATGTGTTTGATGTGGACTC
>NW_021354166.1:0-1061 GCF_001605985.2 Dendrobium catenatum | reverse complement strand
GCAGACTTACGAGTGGCCCAATCACTATTCTCAAGACATTCACGAATGCTTTGAAGCACAGTTGGCATACCCTGAGTACCAATTGCACCTATCTGTAAAAAATTTGGAGATTAATGCAAACAATTTGACGTCTCAAACACAGGTCATTTCTTGATATTTACTTTAGAAACTGATTAACCTCTACCAAATTAATTAAATGGGACAAATACATACAAGAAAAAGGAAGACTGGTACAACTCCCACAGTATGAAGTTGCCTAAAATTAGAAATTTTCACATCACAATGTAACATTTCAATAGATGACAACGAGCAAAAGAGTTTCTGCTTTAAAGCGTGAAGTGACAGTTTCAGTTCATTAAAACACGCAACTAAAACTAATAGGCTCCATGAATTTTAATATTTAGAAAATATTACAAGGTAGTAAATTATTCAACCACTTACATAGCCCGAAAAATTTATGAACAGATTTATAGCATACCAAAATCAAATATAGACATCAAAGAGCAATACCAAATAGTGGATGCAAACGTGAAACCCAACCTGCTTAACAAGTTATTAAACATATATTTCGGAAAATTGTTATGTCAATATCTGCTACGACAAACTATGAATTCTTCTAGGGAGTTTCTTTTCTTCTTGTACATTCTGACATCCCAATCGACAATTAAAAGACCTAGAAGCAGAATCAGGAGAGTGATTTCAGCAAGTACAACAACAAAATAAACCCCAATTTGGGTAAAATAGCAGAGCATTAATTATAAAAATGAATATTTCATCAACTACAACAAAAATTAGGGCTCAGGACTAAAGCAAGTAAAAAACAATGCCAACAACAACCATGGAAGTAAATAAAGAGTAAGAGAAATGGAAGGCTCAAATGTAAGAATAAACCAAATTTATCTTCCTACTACAAAGAGATAGGAGTAGTAAGGATTTAGTTCAAGTGAAGTGTATTAAGGATGAAGATCAAAAAATACTTTTCTTAAAAGATGATATTCAACAAAGATGGATGAGATATTTTGCGAAACTTTTTAATGAAGATTGTGAAAATAATATTGACT
>NW_021354165.1:0-315 GCF_001605985.2 Dendrobium catenatum | reverse complement strand
TTTAGGAGATACTTAGAATTTGAAAATTATATAAACAATAATTGTTTTTCCATCATCAAAAAGGGGGAGATTGTTAAAAGAGTTACTCATTAGCTTTTGTATATTTTACATTCTTGCAACTTGTATAGTTATGATGATTCCAAATATTATTGTTCTAATTATTATTTTCTCATAACACTTTTTTGGAAGAATTGTTTTTGCTCTTGTGTTGACTAACATTTCAGGATAATCGAACTCCAGACTAATAAAGACTTCAAATCAAATTCAGCATAAGATATTTTGTAAATTGAAGTATGTATTTTTCAATTTATTGAG
>NW_021354164.1:0-588 GCF_001605985.2 Dendrobium catenatum | reverse complement strand
AATGAGATATTTTATCTGAATTGGTAAAAAATCAAAAATTTTTCTTTTGTTTTTGAAGGTTTAGATATTTTGTGGTGTTCTCAAGTTGTATCCTTTTGCAGTTTAATCTTCATTTTTTTTGGTAAACTACAATATACTTACAAACTACAGAACCACTATCACTGCCACATGCTTACTATGGCCGAAGTGGGAGGATTAATTGTGTTATTACGAAGTCCCGTTCTTCTTTTGGTCATTACCTTGATTCCAATTGCCAATTTTATTTTATATCCGCATTTCTTACCGTTTTATGGTGCATACTATGATGATTATCTGAACATGTATTTTCATCATCTTTTCATTTCTTAACTTTATTAGGCCATTTGCTATAGTTCGAAAGCAAGGAGTGCTATATTTGTTAAAATCTTCTTGTAAGAATTAGTTTGTCATAAGATTTTTCCCCAGAATATTTTCTATTGTTAAAATCATATTTGCCAAGCAATTCAAACTTGGGCTTACTAAACCACCTTTCATAAAAATTAATTACATTTTGCTAAGTATATGAATGAAAAGATGATTATAAGAAAGCTTTAATTAGTTTTATATTTT
>NW_021354163.1:0-418 GCF_001605985.2 Dendrobium catenatum | reverse complement strand
CTGAATAGGGTGAATGTGAGATCGAATTTAAATAAGACACCCTATGAGATGCTAAAAGGTATAACACCTAATTTGTCTCATTTGCATGTTTTTGGTTGCAAGGTGTTCATTCATAATAATGGAAAATCTGCCTTAGGAAAATTTGATCCAAAATTAGATGAAGGAATTTTTGTTGGATATTCAAGTGTTGAAAAATCTTATAGGGTATTCAACAAAAGAACTTTAGTCATTGAAGAAACCACACATGTTGTATTTGATGAATCTAGAAATTTGGAAAAGCCAAATGTTGTTGAATATGAGATTGAGGAAAACTATCAAAAGATTGATAAAATAAATTTGCAAGAAAATGTAGAAGAGAATTTGAAAACAGAAAACCCTTTGCTAGAGATTTAAGATTTTCTAAAAACCACCCAAGGGA
>NW_021354162.1:0-284 GCF_001605985.2 Dendrobium catenatum | reverse complement strand
AGCCAGGGATTTGGGAGAGCCGGATCTTCCTTTTGAAATGAAGATTCAACTATATCTTGCTATTTTCTTTCATATATCTTGTAATAAAAATAGTTTTGGTGTGTTTTTCTTCATAATTTCTTATTGTCGGTCGCTGATTTCAAAAAAAAGTGCATCCACTTCCTATCACTCATCTCCCAGAACAAATAATTAGGAGTCCAATTGATGAGGACATCAGATTTCGACATGTGGTGATTTCATATTATGTGGGAAAGGGGGTTGATTTGGGAGGGAATTATGGGAGC
>NW_021354161.1:0-297 GCF_001605985.2 Dendrobium catenatum | reverse complement strand
CGGAGAAGCATCAACTCTTTCACAACTCTACTTCACGGGAAGCAAAACAACAATGAATAAATATAGAAGAGGAAAATCAAACCCTAGAAAGGCAATGAAAAGCAACTCGTTCGAGCTCTACCTCACGGGAATCAGCGAAGCTGAAGAAGGAAGCTCTACCTCATGTGAACGACAACGAAGAGAGAAAGCCAACCCGCCCTTGATAAAATATTTAGCAGTGTAAATAGTAATTAAATAATTAGTTAGATAATTATATTATAATTAGCATTGAATTACTTATTAAAATAAAACTAGAAT
>NW_021354160.1:0-266 GCF_001605985.2 Dendrobium catenatum | reverse complement strand
TTTCTCAAAGCCCTAAAAAAAATCTTCTCATCCACATTTCTTGAGAAGGATGGGGAAAACCCTAGTTCTAATGCATACCTTATCCTCCCCTTGGCTTCCTCTTCGATTCCCCTAAGATTCCTCTCCGGAAAAAGCCACCGGAGCCGCCGCTCAAGACCTTGCCCGTCGCCTCTCCCGTCGCCTCTCTTCCGCTCTCTCTTGGTTTGGCCGAAAGATATGAGGGAGAGGTGGTTCGGTTTGGCCTAATAGAGAGGAAAGAGTTTGCT
>NW_021354159.1:0-229 GCF_001605985.2 Dendrobium catenatum | reverse complement strand
GAGATAGTGATTGGAAGCACATACTGATTTGATTGCTGGGGAATATTGATTTATCGATGTTTTTACCGCTGATTGGATTTCCGTTGCATAGATTCATTGACCATTGACTGATATTGATTTGATTGACTGACATGCATATTGATAGCATCGCCGTGCTTTGATTTCAGTTGTAGGCTTAGGTGACCTGCTGGACTTTGTAAAGCTCATTATATGTGGTTTAAATTTTCAG
>NW_021354158.1:0-310 GCF_001605985.2 Dendrobium catenatum | reverse complement strand
GATTTCAGCCAGAACTTTGTGGTTGAGACGGACGCATCAGGATATGGACTTGGGGCAGTACTGATGCAGAACCGTCGACCTATAGCATACTTCAGTCAAGTGTTGTCGACCAGGGCTAGACTGAAGTCAGTGTATGAGAGGGAGCTGATGGCCATTGTCTTGGCGATTCAGAAGTGGCGACCCTATCTTTTAGGACGACATTTCATCGTCCGGACCGATCAGAGAAGCCTGAAGTACTTGTTGGAGCAAAGAATGGTCACTGAGGAGCAACAACGATGGTTATCCAAGTTATTAGGCTATGACTTTGAGA
>NW_021354157.1:0-747 GCF_001605985.2 Dendrobium catenatum | reverse complement strand
AGCAGCCCCGACCGCCAACCCCAGCTTTGACGAGCTCCTGCCTCGCCACGATTGGGTCGAGCCTTGCCTAACTTTCGTCCGACCTCGCGCGCACCTGCAACCTTCCATGTTGAGACTCGAGCCCTGCCTCCACCTGTTTGCTTCACCTGCGGCCCGTTAGCCTCAATCCGAGTCCGTGTGATGACTCGACCTTTCCCGGGCCATACGAGCCTGCCACCCCGCATGACTCAACGATTGCGCCCGCGGAACTGGGGAAGCAAGGCAGAAGTTTTGGTTCACGGGTCAGGTTGTGTCAACTCGGTAACCCGCACTGGTTGGGTCCAGGTTGGAAATCCTAACCCATTTTGATAAACATGTCGGGTTTGAGTCAACCCGTTTATGCCCGGGTCAACTTGTGTTGGACTCGAACGTGATCGGTTGACTTGAATTGACACCCCTATATAGAATCGACTAGATAGAGTTGGAACTAACAATTGAATGTGAAATAATCTGATTTTTTACGAACCGTTGGATTATATTGTTGATCACTCACTTTATGGCTTTTGTTTTTGATCGGATGGATAGAAATAAAAGCTTTTTATAAAAAATAATTTAAATTTATGTATCTTAATTTAAGTCAAAATCTTATGAATATAGGAAGTAATATCGGTGAAATTTCTTCAAATTTTTGTTATAATTGTTCATCTAATTTACAGGTAGTGCTCCATATATTTTTTTCAAGTATTTTATAACTGTATCTATATATAG
>NW_021354156.1:0-411 GCF_001605985.2 Dendrobium catenatum | reverse complement strand
GTGCCAATCGGCCTGGCCGATGTCCTCGATCGGCCTGAACGATGCCTACAGGAAAACACCTGGAACAAATCTGGGAAAATTCTGGAGCAGATTCTCAACTGATCGTCCCAGATCGTCCTGGACGATCCTGGAGCAGATTTTGATATTATAGTGAGGGAGGTCGGCAACTGCTCGGAGGAAGCGGGCGGCATCGTCGTGGCCATCCGAGAAGAGGGAGGTGAGCTT
Organism: Dendrobium catenatum; assembly: GCF_001605985.2. Classification (NCBI taxonomy): domain Eukaryota; kingdom Viridiplantae; phylum Streptophyta; class Magnoliopsida; order Asparagales; family Orchidaceae; genus Dendrobium; species Dendrobium catenatum. The sequence continues at coordinate 186 of NW_021354156.1, read as the reverse complement.
GGCGTAGTCTGACGAGTCGGAGTCCCATTTGGTAATGATATATACATGCCGTCTACGGCGGTATCCAACACTCGCTCGTGGTCTACGAGCTCTGCCTTTTCTACATCGTTGCTTATTTGGGTATTCATATTTATTTTTCTTTCTTTTGTCATCTAGATCAAAGTTGGTATCTTTCATGCCTTTTCT
>NW_021354155.1:0-221 GCF_001605985.2 Dendrobium catenatum | reverse complement strand
GTTGCTTTCCGATCAAAATGTAGTAACTTCCGATCCAGCAGCAGGGAAAGGCGGCGTCGGAGGTGCGGCACCGAAGGAGGATTGGAGTCGACCGGCCACGACGGAGCTGCAGCGGCGATCTCCCGTCGAGCTTCGATCCTTCTCACAGTCAGCGAGCTCCCTTCACTGCTTCTGATCAAAATGCAGTAACTTCCGATCCAACTGGCAGGGCAAGTCGTTCA
>NW_021354154.1:0-3459 GCF_001605985.2 Dendrobium catenatum | reverse complement strand
AATGAAACCCCCATATGAACTCTTAAGTTTCATTTGGGTTAAAAAAAAGGTTTCATTTGGGATAATTTTCTATTTTGCTTTATAAGTTGCTTTCTAGTACAAAATTTCAGTTTAACAAGTTTTTGTACTAAAAAGCTGCTTTAAGAAACAGCATGAAAGCCGTCCATGGTTCGTTTGAGACAACTTTCTAATTGTTTTCTAAAATAGCTTTCTAGTACAAAATTTTTTAGTTTAATAAGATTTTATACTAACAAATTTCTTTAAGAAGCATTACGAAGCCGTCCCAAATAAAGTCTTCTCCTCTAATTGTATTACTATTCTTTAAAATATTTTTGATCTCAATGCTCTCATATGTTCTTGTTTTTCACCGCTCCAAACCTTTAAAACAAATCCATTAAAGCTTTATGAGGGACATTTTTCTTACAATTTTCTACAGTAACTTTTTTTTTAAAACAGTAGAAAATCAGTGACAAAAAATTATCGAAAACCAAGTCGAAATAAAATTATGTGTAACTCTCTCAAGAATTATATATATGAAGTAATGAACATTCAAAGGAATGTACATATCCTAATATCATTATTCTAGTTTTCACTAATGAAGCTGAAAATGAAGCTTTACAGCCCTAATTTCATAGTTGTATCATATAATGACGCTATGCTTCCTTCAACATGCCGATGAAAAATATAACAAAATCTTATAAGTATTTATATACCTCATTATTATAATTTCAATTTATGCTAAAATCTATATAAGACAATTCTTCTTACAACAACAATATTATAGGGGTGTCAATTCGGGTCAACGGGTCGGGTTCGGGTTGAACCTGTAACTGACCCGGCACTATTCGGGTCAACCCAAACCCGACCCGTATTTAAAAACGGGTCAAGTTTGTCTGAAGTTCGACGTCCGCTAACCCGAGCCCGACACGGATTTCTCCGATTTTCCGAGCATAGAAATGTGTCGACCCTCGCTATGTCCGAGGTCGAGACTATGTTGGGTTGCGGCGAGTCTGGCTGGCTTCCCGACTTCTCTCTCTTATATTTTATAGGATAAAACATCGCTATCGGAGGACGTTGCCTGAAAGATGGAATAGCGACCTGGCTAGGTGTTTTTAGCCTTATCTATATAACAGGAGGGATATATTTAGTATATTCAAGCGATTATTTTGGGCGGCGACGTTAGGCTGGCCTTTTACTATAGCCTTTAGCACTCATTTTACTCAGCAGCAGCGAGCCAGCGACGCCGACGGGTCATTTCGCAACCGGACCGCATGACCACTGAGTCACATACGCTCTGATAAAGTGCGGACGCGAAAACTTTTATTCGGCTCTTATTCTAATAGTCGGAGTACAAATTTCTTCTACGATTTATTGGATATCGCAAATTCCTTTAAAAAGTATCGTAGTGCAGCACATGCTGGTTGGTCAAGTAATATACTTTAATTCGTTTCTTATAGTTAGTCTTTGATTTCGGGTTTTCTGTCAACCCGAATCTGACCGAAACTTCAAAATCGCATCAATTTTAACCCGGAAACTCGGACCCATATGCATACGTATTTCCGAACCGATTTTTCCTGGTAGTCATTTTGTTTTTCCAAAAAATTAAAACCCTCTAAACCCAATAACCAACCAACAAACCAAATTTTTTTATATCGCCGGACTTACTTCGATTTTGTTCTCGTTTTATTCGATTCTTATTTTAAAATATTCTATGTAATTTTAGCTATGGGCGTTTGTCGACTATTGAGAACCGACATATCACTTTTTCCTTATCATATATCATAAATCATTTAATCCGCACTAAGACAACTATTTACTTAGAAAAAAGCAGGCTATACAGCTAACAATAAGTAATCAAGAGCGTCAAACAAACTATTAGAGAAATATATGATCATATAGAAGATGGTCGTCCGATGCGGCCAATAAAGTTACTGGGTTGAGCTTGAATCATCATAGCTTCCATACATATTTCAAAGAATGTCCGAGCTCGCACTCACATTTATGCTAATCAGTTGAGACAATTTTACCATTATTTTTGCTACTTAAAAACATTATCAAAAAACAAAAAAAAACCCGCATGCACAAACAGTAAGAAAATTATTTCAAAACAAAATCCTTATTATATAATATAATAGGCCTTAAAAATTTAATTTAACGAATGTTATGTTATATAAAATTCACTATTAATATTTGTGATTGCTTTTTTCTATATCTAATCTATATAAATCATAATATGTATACTCTATATATATTAATATGTCTTTCTTATAGTCTTGAAGATGACATAATTTATTGCTCTTATATTGTTCTTTATCCAATTTGCACTATCTCTATCCATGTTCTATCAAGTTAATGATACCTTTTTAGTTGCCCAATCTCTTATCCTTATAAAAACGTAATAAAAGTGCACTACTTATATCTACAAGAGAATATCTTACCAACACCCCTCTAAATTTCTCTTCATAAGAATAGTATATTATTATTGCTAACTACTTACAATCTGGTGGTTTACATGTGACTAATCTAAGCTTATAGTATAACTATTTAAAAAGAATGAAATGATAATATATATGATAATTTTACATTGTGTCTTTTGGTCCTGTATCCTGCTAAGTGGATTTATTTCTTTCGTTGAATCCACTGCCAAATCACTAATGAACTTCGTCAGCCTCATTCATCGTCCAATGGATCTTATCCTATATATATCTATTGTTATGGTCTGTAGATATCTATCTCTATATCCAACTCCCCATTTTTCCGCCGCCTTTCCACTGTTATGCCATCGAATTTTCTAATTAATAAAAATATAATGAAACTATCATTAATAATTATATTATAAATATATTATATATATAATATATATATTCAATTTATATATATATATCTATTATAAATTACATTCTTGCAATTTATATTTTATCAATACAATAAAAACTTAAATATTCCTAAATAAATTTAAATAAAAAATTCTAAATATTATAAACCAAATACGGTCCTAAAAAGTCTCTAGAAAAATTTAAATAAAATGAATATTCTCTTTTATACATTATATATATATATTATTTTAAATGCTCACTTAACGAGCATTAAACATTATATGACATACATAATTCATCCAATTATTTAATATATTTCTCTCCTCTCATTTACATTTTATAATTAAGCGGTGAAGATAAAGCGGCTTATACCATAAATTAGCAAATTTCTGTAACTACTTACAAGCATTAATATAAAAATAAATTGAGCTGGCCACCGCTAGATTTGAGAGAGAGAGTATTATGTGAAGAGAGAGAAAAGTTGGTATGGAGAAATGGCCTCCGAGAGAGGGGTTTGATTATTAGTATTTTTTTATTTTTATTAGAATATAATAATATAACTTAATTATCTTAAAGTTATAATATTCTGAGAAGTGTATCGAATTATTCTCAACTCTAATAATAAATTACTATCTCTCTCTCT
>NW_021354153.1:0-322 GCF_001605985.2 Dendrobium catenatum | reverse complement strand
AGAGCTGGAGTATGGGTGAGGTTGGAATGCAATTGGCAATTCACGCATTTTCGTGTAAACTCCAGTGCGTCCTGTTTCATTGTAGGCCAATAGAACCCATGCCTCATGATTTTATAGGCCAAAGCTCTTCCTCCCAGGTGCTCGCCACATACTCCGGAATGAACTTCTCGAAGCGCGTAATCAGCTTCTGAAGGTGGGAGACACTTCAGATATGGTCCGGTGAAAGAGCGCTTGTATAATTCATCACCAATAATGGTGAAATTTGCTGCTCGTCTACGAAGTCTAGTTGCAGCCATGGGCTCTTCAGGCAGTATCCCATTTT
>NW_021354152.1:0-346 GCF_001605985.2 Dendrobium catenatum | reverse complement strand
CATTCGCTATCGTCGGCAGCTGCATGCAACCACCTCCACCTTCATTACTCGACCACCGCTACCAGAAACCACCACCATCGGCCGTCATCATTTAAGACTTTTACTCTACATTCATTACTTTCAACCAAATAAAAAAATTATTTGCGTATTTACTTAACATTCATTAAATAAACTCTAAAGTATTCATTTTGCATTGCATTCCTTTTATAGTTACGATGCATTCCTTTTTCAACCGACCAAACAACCCCTGTATAGTTTTTCTAGTACTTCAAGCTGTCTTTATAAATTATAATGTTATTTAAAATATTTTGTAAGTTATTTATGTTTAAATAAGATAATATTTAAA
>NW_021354151.1:0-475 GCF_001605985.2 Dendrobium catenatum | reverse complement strand
ACAGCTGTTCTTTCCTCAAAACTTCACAGACTTGAGTTATATGATTGAGATGTTGATTCACCGAAGTGCTGTAAATTAATATGTCATCAAAGTAAACTACTACGAACTTTCCTAAGAAAGGCCTAAGAACTTGAGTCATAACTCTCATAAAGGTACTAGGGGCGTTGCTTAGTCCAAACGGCATAACAGTCCACTCATAAAGTCCATCTTTAGTTTTGAATGCCGTTTTCCATTCATCCCCGGGACGGATCCTAATTTGATGATACCCACTCTTAAGATCTATCTTGGAAAAGAGAGTGGCTCCAGTCATCATGTCCAGCATGTCATCTAACCGAGGAATGGGAAATCTATACTTGACAGTAATCTTGTTGATAGCGCCGCTATCAACACACATTCGCCACGAGCAGTCCTTTTTGGGAGTTAAAAGAGCAGGAACATCGCAGGGACTAAGGCTCTCCTTAATGAATCCTCGTTG
>NW_021354150.1:0-349 GCF_001605985.2 Dendrobium catenatum | reverse complement strand
TTGTTATTGATATCACTATTGATTCATTGTTACTATTAATATGATTGATTCAATGTTTATTAATTTACTATTACTGGGCACATAATTTCTTTGTTGAGCATGTGATATAACATATTGATTGATACTTATATAAAATAATTGGATATAATGTGTGTACTCTTATACAGTTTTATTACATATATATGATTATGCTTGTTTTATTAATTTTATAAATGTTTCAGTTTTACTAATGGATATGATTTCCTATTTTATTGGAGAATATTGTTACGACGACTAATCTATCAATTTGATGCATGTATTGACTAATTGGTTTACTGTTGTATAGATTACATATTTATTTTATTGGCAT
>NW_021354149.1:0-428 GCF_001605985.2 Dendrobium catenatum | reverse complement strand
GATTGTATAATCCAGGGGCCTTCAATGCTCGGGAAGTTTATTTCCTCGATATACCTTCTTTTAAAAAGGTCCCCAGTAGTTGATGTAGCGAGTTTTGAGAGAGCATCAGCACGTGCATTCTTCTCTCGGAGTATATGGACAATTTGATACTATTTTACATGGGTAAGAAGTGACTTCACTAAGCAACAATATTGCGCCAAATACGGATTATGGGCATCAAATTCTCCTTCTACTTGAGAGGCCACGAGTTGCGAATCAGTATGAATCATCAAATTCTGAACCTCATAGTCTATGGCCAACCGTATTCCCGCAATAAGAGCTTCGTACTCAGCAACATTATTTGTAGCGGGAAACTTCAGTCGAAGCCCATATTCGAAAATGATTTGTTGCGGAGAGATTAATAAGATTCCTGCTCCAGCACCAGAGTT
>NW_021354148.1:0-298 GCF_001605985.2 Dendrobium catenatum | reverse complement strand
AACTCCTTGCTCTCAAGCAATTAGTAAACCAAGAAGATTATTAATAGAATATATATTTAGATCTTTAGACTCTGTGATTATAATAATTTTAGCATCATAAGCAGTAGGTAGACAACAAAAAATCTGATTGACCATTTCAACATTCGTTAGTTCCCTACCCAATGCATGTAAAGAGGTGACTATTTGTGTGAATCTTTTGCATATATCAGAAATGGATTCATTAGGTTTCATGCGAAATAGTTCATAATTATGCAATAATATCTTATTTCTAGATTACTTAACCTCATTAGTCCCCTCA
>NW_021354147.1:0-313 GCF_001605985.2 Dendrobium catenatum | reverse complement strand
ATTGGGTCTTTAAGTCTTCAATCCCTCAGTTAGATAAGCTCGACGATCGAGGGCTTTAGGGGACCGAATCAACCCCAAGAATTCCTTCAAGTCATCATACTTATTTGAAAATCCTTTTTTATTTAATTAATTTGGATATCAATTAATTAATAATATGATTTTTTTAAAATTAGATTATTTAATTTATTGATTATTAATTTAATTATTTGAGTATTTTCAATCTTTCAAAAAATTTGAATAAGTCCAAAATTTTTTGAGTGAAGAACTTTTGAGAAAATTTCGGCAACCTCCCGGCGTACCTCCAAGGCGTCGG
>NW_021354146.1:0-241 GCF_001605985.2 Dendrobium catenatum | reverse complement strand
CAACTCAAAAGTTGTATGAAACTCTCTTTTATTTAACCTATGTTGAGTGAATCAATCATTTTCCAAATCAACCTACTTGTTGAACAAAAAACAAGTAGTTTTATCCCAAACATAGGATTCAATAGTCCTATTTCCAATCCATCCTTTCATCCCAAGTTGGAAGGGTGCAACCCTCTCTTTGACATAAAAAATGTTCAAGGATATTTGCGAATTTGTAATTCATAAGTTGCATATTCCCCCC
>NW_021354145.1:0-345 GCF_001605985.2 Dendrobium catenatum | reverse complement strand
AAAATAATTTAAAAAAAAAAGTGGCCAATGATGCCAAGCCATTCAAAATTAAAAGATGCTCAAAAAGCCCTTCAAGTGATAAAGGGCATAAAATGAGCCCACAAAAAAAAATATGCTTATTTTTTCTTATACTACTATAAACTTAAGAAAATCCTTGATATGTTCGAAACTTGTGCTTGAAAATATTGGTTCCTGATTTAGCAATTCATGTATTGATCTTCTATTAGATATGTTTTATAAAAGGAGTTTTGAAAAATTAATGTTTCTTTTTTCGTTTATTTTTTTATTTGGATATTGAATTAAAAAGTTTTTTTTTTGCCTTTAAAAGAACTTGAGCTTGGATTA
>NW_021354144.1:0-202 GCF_001605985.2 Dendrobium catenatum | reverse complement strand
GTGGACTGGCATACTTTTCTAGATTTGGCAGGAGTAACATCATCTTTATCCGTGTCACTCCCAAGATGAGGTACATGTTTATTTTCTTTAGGAATGATTGATGCTTTAGAAAGAGTTGGCGTCGCTTTCTTTCTTCCTACACGCTTCTTCTCATCTTCTTGCTTGGGTTTCTTTGCAGCATTAGAATTTGATGCTCTAGCCT
>NW_021354143.1:0-209 GCF_001605985.2 Dendrobium catenatum | reverse complement strand
TTTGTTTGTTGTAAAGGTGGACGAGAGAAAGAATGATTTGAAACTGGGTGGAGGCAAAAAGGTGCATTACCTTGAAGTTAATCTCTCTTTGAATCAGAATGCGAGAGGGAGTTATTTTGGCAGAGGCAAAATGAGGAAAGGATTCCTCATTTGCTTTTGACAGGAAGTTTTCTGAGGCATTCCTGTGGGGTTTCTTTGCCAACACCTTT
>NW_021354142.1:0-336 GCF_001605985.2 Dendrobium catenatum | reverse complement strand
TCTAGAAGGCCCTAAATTATCATCAAGTGAATAATATATAATTGGACAACATGCAGGCTGATTGGCATTAACATAAGTAGATTGTGGAATTACTCCTATATTTCTACAATATATCATCATTGTTAGCATTATCCGAATTGTTTGTTGTCTTCTTTATGAATTATCCTCCTTTCATTTTTATTCAATGCTCATGAGATAGTAGCTATACATGTACCGGTCTTTTTTTCACAATTTCTAGCCATGTTACTTGTAGTCTCTATATTTATCTTCTTTATTTTTTCACCTTATATGTGTCTTCAGCCTCAATTTTACATGATCAAATCATGTACATATATT
>NW_021354141.1:0-317 GCF_001605985.2 Dendrobium catenatum | reverse complement strand
CATCCGGGACGATCAGTTCAAAAACCTTAGTTTCTTCTGGATGATCAACATCGGCCAGATCATATTCAGGGCGATGTTCCAGATGATTTACCTCTGATTTGATCTAATCATCTGGGATGATCATGAGATCATCTGGGACAATCAAGCTAATTTTGAATCATCCAGACCCCCATTCAGGGTGATGTTAAGTATGATAGTCCACGATATGTACTGATCGTCCAGGACGATATCAATATCATCCTGGACGATAATGTCTATTCTTGAAATTCTATTTAAAGGATCTAATTTTTCTCATTTATAAGACCTTGAGTGCTGCT
>NW_021354140.1:0-237 GCF_001605985.2 Dendrobium catenatum | reverse complement strand
TTGTGGCAAAAGCTGTTGATGTAGCGGCAGCTGAATTACATGCAATTGCAACCCCCGGCCAAGGTATGTGCTTTGTTTTCTGATAAACATTATGGTTTTTTTTTTTTAAAATAGGTTTTGAGATTTTTTTTTTTCTAAAATAGGTTTTGAGAAATATGCGAGTAATGTAATTGCCACTGGTCACAGTTACTCAGGTTGAGCTGGATCGAGCAAAAAATGCTACAAGATCAGCCATTT
>NW_021354139.1:0-672 GCF_001605985.2 Dendrobium catenatum | reverse complement strand
TCAGCAAGAACTAAAATGAATATGAAGAAGAGAAAGAAGTGGAAAGAACACCAAATGTTCCTGTTAATCCTGATGCATTAGCTCAAATGATGACAGTTGTGACAAGGAGAAAGATGCAAGATAAATTTATGAGATTAGTACAAGGAGAAAGATCAGTGATGTAGTATGAGGCTGAATTCACCACCCTGTCCAGATATGCTCCCCAGTTAATACAAATGACAGAGGAAAAATGTCACAAGTTTTTATCTGGACTGAAGGATATAATTAGGCAACCCCTGGTTCCTTTTGAAATTGAAGATTATGTAGTGCTAGTGGAAAAAACTAGAAAGATAGAAGCAGACATGCAAAATACTCAAAAGAGATGTGATTTTCAGAAGAGGAAAAGTGGTGAGGTTATGAGATTCCCTCAGGATTCACATAGCAAGTCTTTTTCACAAGGTGGGAAATTTAATTGGAAAAAGACAAAGTCCAATAGCAGTGACAGTTCAAGTGTGAACAGTTGTAGCAAATGTGGAAGACAACATAAAGGAGAATGCTTATTTGGTACAAATACTTGCTTCTGGTGTCATCAACCAGGTCATATAGCCAAGAATTGTCCTACTTTGGGGCAAAGACCAGTAGGAGAGTCAAAGATAAATACTGGATCTCAGAGGAATGTAGGAAGACCAAGAA
>NW_021354138.1:0-320 GCF_001605985.2 Dendrobium catenatum | reverse complement strand
AAGTCCAAATAAGTCCAAGTGCAAGCTCATTTCTTTTGGTTTAAGTCCTTTTACTGGGATATTTTCTTCATTTTTTTTTGTTTTTTTTTTAAGATTTTAAATATTTAGTTGGGGATCTCGGCACGCAGCCCGATTTCGACCCAAATAAATATTTAAAATGCCCAGTTGAACAGTCATCGGAGTGTTCTGTAGATCCATCTGCATAAATAAAAGGCAAGGGTTAGTAATCAAAATCTGATACATCACCCCGCACTTTCAAAATGCAGAGACTTACACATAACAAAAAAATAAAAGTAGATATCATTAGCAAGTAATTAAAA
>NW_021354137.1:0-241 GCF_001605985.2 Dendrobium catenatum | reverse complement strand
AGGAATAAGGATGCTTCTCCAAAATTTAAAGTTTCTAAAAGTAGCGTTAAATAGTGAGTTTTGGCGTGAATTTTTCTGTCGGAGCTCCAAGTCATTTTCATTTCATTTTAGTTTTTTGGATTTCACCACTTTGTTGTTTAATGCTGCATTTTAACACATGAGCTTATTTTCTTTCAGCTAGAGCGTCTACAATATCAATATATGCCAGTTGATGGAAAAATTGTACACCAGAGAACCGGTG
>NW_021354136.1:0-236 GCF_001605985.2 Dendrobium catenatum | reverse complement strand
TCACTCTCATATTAAAGATTTTGAATGTGATCATTTAGATTCACTTCCACCCACTCTATCATCAGCTCAAAGAGAATACATGCTAACAAGCCTAAGAATTGAAAAAAAAAATGATTAAAATGATATATATTCCCAAATCTTAGTATTTACCACTATCGATCATGTTCTTAGTACTACTTATTTCATTATGATCTCAAGACATTATTTTTATTTGTCATCATGTCTGATAATTATGT
>NW_021354135.1:0-264 GCF_001605985.2 Dendrobium catenatum | reverse complement strand
GAATATTTTTGAATTTTAATTTTTCTAATTTTTTTTTTATTTTATGGAGGTATCATATGAGAAGTTAAAAAAAAATAAACTTTAGAGTTCCACAAGATCAAGGAGTTTAGCCAATCCTAATCAGACAAAGGTAAAATATCCGATTCTGTTAACCCTAGATCAGACGTTCTTTATGGTACGAATTTTCTTTTGAAAACAAAAGGGCTTAACTCAGAATAAACATAATAGGGCAAAAAGAAGATTCAATCAAAACTTGTTTACCAA
>NW_021354134.1:0-290 GCF_001605985.2 Dendrobium catenatum | reverse complement strand
GGAATGGCAATAGAGTGAACCAAATTAAAGATGTTCACAATGTAATGCAAGTAGAAGAAGAGGAGATTGAAAAGGTCTTAATTCAACATTTTGAATCAAAATGGAAGAATAGAGACTATCAACTCACGGGTTGGCCCGATATACTGGTTCACCAGAAGCTGAATGATGAGGAGATCCAGGCTCTTAGTTCAGAATTCTCGGTGATGGAGCTTAAGCAGTCAGTCTTCCAGCAAGGGAACAATCATTCTCCAGATATGGATGGTCTTACTTCTTCTTTCTATAAGTACTAT
>NW_021354133.1:0-451 GCF_001605985.2 Dendrobium catenatum | reverse complement strand
GAAGGCTCACAAATCAGATTCTGAATCTTCCGGGTCTAAAAGCGATGATCTTGCCTTCATCACAAGGCAATTCAAAAGCTTTTTAAGGAAGAAATAAAAGTATCATCAAAATTGGAGGAAAGGTAAGGATCATAAGCATGTTAAAGGATCTTCTGATGTTATTTGTTTTGAATGCAGAAAACCTGGACATGTGAGAGCCGACTGCCCAAAACTTCAAGATAACTCAAGCAAAGAAAAGATTGAGGAGAAACTTGAGTTCAAGAAGGACAAGAAGAAAATACAAAGGGGATTCTGGGCAGAATCTGGTACTAACTCCTCTGAGACTGAACCAGAAAAAGAAACTACAAACTTGTGTTTCATAGGAGAAGAGCAAAGTGATGAGGAAGAGGTATGTAAACCAACTTATGATGAAATGTTTGAAATTTGTGAAAAAATCCATGCATCATACAAA
>NW_021354132.1:0-2268 GCF_001605985.2 Dendrobium catenatum | reverse complement strand
TGAGCAGTTTAACCAAAGTCTTGTTGAATGCTTCGGCCAAACCATTGGCTCTTGGGTTATATATCGATGAATAACGCCAGTCTATCTTATGGCGCTCTATAAATCGATAAATTTTTGCACTTTTAAAGGCGGTACCGTTGTCTGATATAATTCGACGAGGTATGCCAAAACGATAAACAATGTTATCTCGAAAGAATTTCATCACATTGTCCGCTTTAACTTCTCGTAAGGGAATTGCTTCAGCCCATTTTGAGAAATAGTCAGTGGCTGCTAGAATGAACCGATGTCCTAAAGAAGATGGTGGTTCTATAGGACCTATTATATCAGTACCCCAGCTTTCAAATGGCCATGATGCTACTGTAGGGTGTAGCGGATTTGGAGGTCGATGCATGATATCTCCATGCACTTGACATTGATGGCACTTTTTAGCATGGTCGATGCAATCTTGAACCATACTTGGCCAATAGTATCCCATACGTTTGATTTTGATTTTCATTTTAGGTCCAGATTGGTGTGCACCACATAATCCTTCATGAACTTCACTTATAACTTTTTGGGATTCATCGGGACCCAAACATCGTAGCCACATTTGATCAAATGATCTACGATATAATGTATCATTCACGAAAGCATATCTTAATGCTCTTCGTGATATTTGAGAAGCTGTGGATTTATTTTCGGGTAATCTCCCTTCTTTGAAATATCTGATGGAATGGATCTCTCCAGTCATTTTCATTAGATATGACTAGGCTTTCTTGCATTTCTTTTCCTTCATCATCTTGTATGATAGCTGGAGTTAATGCATGCCTGTTTTGGATAGTTATGAGAATTGGATCCTTATGTGGATTTGCTAGTTCTTTAGCTAGCTTTGCCAACGCATCGGCTTTACCATTTTCACTACGTGTAATCCTTGTGAGAGTTACCTCAGGAATTTGTCGTAGGAGTTTTAGAGCATACTCATGATAAGAGATTAATTCAGGCTTATTGATTTTGAAATCGCCTATTATTTGTTTGATTATGAGTTGAGAATCTCCATATATATGGATCTTCTCAATTTTCATATTAATTGCCAACTCAAGGCCCGCAATTAAGGCTTCGTATTCAGCCTCATTATTAGTGCGAGGCTCTGTTAAGCTATAGGAATATCGGAGTATTCCTTTTTGCGGTGTAATAAATATAAGGCCGATGCCTACTTGGACTGTTGTAAATTTAGGTGACTTGGATGGTTTTATTGATGAAGCTCCATCGAAATAGAGCTCCCAATCTTGTAGATTTTCTTTTTCTTCAACTTCAAGTGTTTGCTCTTCTGGCAATTCATCGTTGAGTGGAGAACCTGTTGGTAGAGGATGGGCTGCTAGAAAATCAGCTAGAGCCTGTCATTTCACCGCTTTTTGTGGCATATATGTTATGTCAAATTGCATTAGCAAGACAGCCCATTTAGCTAGACGACCCGTGAGAGTGGGTCTAGTCATTAGAAATTTTAATGGATCCACTTTAGATATTAAAGTGATTTTATGGGATAACATATAATGCCGTAGTTTTTGAGTGGCAAAGATCAATGCTAGGCATTGCTTTTCAATTGGTGAATATTTAGATTCTGCCCCTATTAATCGTCGACTGATATAATAAAGGGCATTTTCTTTGCCATCTTCATTTGTTTGTGCTAGCAATGCTCCGAGTGATTCTTCAAGAGCAGCTGTATATAGGATTAGAGGTTTTCCTGGGATTGGGGCAGCAAGGATTGGAGGATTCAATAGATATTGTTTTATACTATTAAATGCCTCATGACAAGCATCATCCCATATGAAAGGAGTATCTTTCTTCATCAATCGTGAAAAGGGTTGGCATCTACCCGAGAGATTAGATATAAATCTTCGGATATATGCCAATCTTCCTTGTAAAGAACGAAGTTGCCTTAGAGTTTTTGGAGGTGACATTTCCACTATTGCTTGAATTTTATCAGGATCAATTTCGATCCCTCTATGGCGTACGATAAATCCGAGAAATTTACCGGATGACACACCAAAAGCGCATTTAAGCGGATTCATTTTCAAATTGAATTTGCGAATTCTTTCGAATACAATTTTGAGATCATTTAAATGTTCATGTTGATTTTTGTTTTTTACAACTAAATCATCCATATAACATTCTACATGCTTATGGATAAGATCATCAAAGATTCGAGTCATCGCTCTTTGGTAAGTAGCTCCAGCATTCTTCAGACCGAATGACATTACTTTGTAGCAATATATGCCAATGGGAGTTCGA